>NW_018407738.1:123060-129220 GCF_002113885.1 Mizuhopecten yessoensis | reverse complement strand
CCCAGTAAATCAGTTGGTGGAAATCCTTGACTACGTGCCTCATGTAAATGATGACCTGGGAAAATAGTTGTGCTGTCTTTGGATTGTTTTCATGTTGCTCTGTCATTTATACTCCGCCTCGACATACACCTGCTTTTGTCAACACGACGATGGAGTGTGTATGTAACGGTCATTTTGATTGGATAAAAGTTTTTTGGGAGAAGAGCGATAACTCGGTATATCCGCTAGGTGGCAGTGGAGGGAGTTGTGAAAACACGAAGTGAAGCAGAAAACATTTGCCGTGATTTCCCGGTTAATACAAAAATAGATTACATGTATTGTTCTACAAGCGGACACAAACAAACTCCGCATTTCGTTCCGTTTATAACACCCCCCCCCCCCCCCCCCCCCCCCATGCTATTTATTTATTAACATAGGAAGCCATGTTTTAAAAGTAGGTCAGAGAAGTGCTACAACGACATGGTCATGTATTTTGAGTGTTCCATTCAGTAATATACTATATATTTGTGTCTGTGGCATACATATGAGATCTATATTATATGAACCGTGAGTAGACATTGTTGTTATTAACTGTTAACCACTTAAGTGAGTTTTTCAAGCCGATTTTGCTCCGCCCGGATTTAGGACGGAATCTGCATCAAAGAATTAGTGCTTCGGAAATAAGAGGTCACAGTCGGCAAAATCATATCCAATAGAAAAAAGGCCGACCAGTGGCCTCTCATGTTATTCTCTTTAGCTCACCAGAGGTCCCGAGTTGGACTCTTGGCGGAGGCATTGACAATCTACTCTAGACTTACTTATACAAGTAATCGTATCTCAATGTAACCCACACATACTAAATATAATGATCGAATCTTACCAGTGCTGTCGATGTGGACGACGAGGTCTGTTCCCTGGAGAGTGGTAAGGGTTTGACCGTCCGTCAGTCCGGCTGAGAACAGAGTCTGGGGGACCACGTGGTATTTCAGAATGTCTAGAGAAGAGGAAACATGATAATGCAAAACCGATTCTACCATTTGACAGCCAAAATCACTCAAAGGTGTCGTACTACATAGCAATGAAATAGAAATTGAGAATCTTAATTCCGTTTTAATGCGTATCATGGGGAAATACTACAATAGAATAAACAAAAAAGGGTAAAGAGTGCAAGAACAAATATCTTTTGTGATGTGTACATCTTAATTGTTTCCGTTCGTTTCAGAAGGATTCAAGGATTGTGCTTGTTTGAGAAACATACCAAAAAATGTAACAAGCTCCAAAATAACTGTATAACATGAAATATTCGTAGATATTTTCATTCGTGGCTTAAAACCATTAAGATCGTTTCGTGGTACAAAATTTCTTGGATACCACCATATAAAACGAAAAGTAGTCAAGTATATCAATTAAATTTGTTGTGTTTATTTTCGTGGTTCTGTAGCCTCCACGAAAACCACGAATGTGTATAGGCCTATACAACGAACATTTCATACAGTATAAGCGTACGTAATACTTCGTCTCTCTCACCAAACGTTTGTTACGTGTAGCTAAAGCTGTTGAAGCGTCACTGCGACGTTGATTGCTTATTTATATGGAAGAGATTGGGACATAGAGGTTTGATACTCAGTATACTAAAATAAAATATTCATGAGACCAATATTACATAACTTCAATTCCATCTTGGAGAGAATTGTTTGACCTTAGCAATTGCTTCCTTTTTGTAAAACAGCATGCAATACATAACCCTCAGGAATGTAGGTATTTTATCACGGAATTAGATAAGTCCATACAAGTCATTGGTAATACAGAGCTGTATTTATATAACTCACACCTAAATTTATAGCACTGCAATTTAGCCATGTCGATATGCGGTATCATGAATGTCTTGTTGTAATATTTATCAAATAGAAGACAAACTCAGTGAATATAAGGTTCAATATCTTATTTGAATCCCCGCCTATAATGATTATACTTTTTTATGTATGACGTATGATGGCCAATGACTTTAACCACACGACAGCTAAAAATTGAGGAGAAGACTGGGAACAGGATATTCCCCCGCTTCGGTGACTAAGATGACACCAATAAGGGAAGATAACTCTATAGACAAAAGTCTACCAGACAAAGGGAAACTAGCAAATTCGCGGAATTTAAATCCCCCGCTTGCAGGACATATTGTAGGTTAACATTATTGAGGTTAGGTTTAAACATGTGAGTATCGTGCTGTTGAGACATAATGTTTAGCTTGAAACTTGAAAAGAAGCCCTATACCTCATTGATTACCCGTAAATATGCACAAATCACATCGGTTAGCAAACTTAGCATGAGTCGAATGTGCGTACGGAATTTGGTTGAAATATCTGAACAATATCTACAGCAATTATCACACGAAAACCAAAGAGTGCCAGAGATGGATGGAAAGACAGAGGAATACACACATTGTTATAAAGTTTGAAGGAATTTGGCTAATATTTGCTAGAGTTATTAAGCGGAAACTGCAGATAATGACGTTTTTCGTTAATCAAGGGGCCATAACTCTGCCAAATGGAGTCCGATTAAAGTGGTTGTCATACATTGCCGAGCCATTAATGCGTTTAACCCGGGTACTAAGTTTGAAGACAATCGGATAATATTTGCGAGAGTTAATGAACAGAAACGGCAAATAATGACGTTTTTCGTTATTCAAGGGATCATAACTCCGCCTAAATGGTACCGCTGAAAGTGGTCATCGAACTTGGCCGAGCCCGTTTAATTAAGGCATTTAACCCTGTGACGAAGTTTGAAAAAAAAATCGGTTAACATTTGTTGCAGTTATTGCACGGAAACGAAACGCGGTAGATAATGACGTTTTGCGATATTCAAGGGGCCATAACTCCGCAAAATCGGGTCCGCTGAAAATGATCATCAAACATGGCCGAGCCCTTAAGGCATTCAACCCTGTGATCAAGTTTGAAGAAAATCGGTTAACATTTGTTGTAGTTATTGCACGAAAAACGAAGCGTGACAGACAGACAGACAGACAGACGGACAAACCCAAATTAATATCCCCCGTTTCGGTGAAAGCGGGGGATAATAAGTCAAATGCTAACTATATCTGCGGACAAGAATTACATTCTTATAAACCGAAACATCAAATAATTTATCATTAACACAAGTATTAATTAAATCTTCATCTTGACAACTTAAATTATTATTTTTTGATATAAAATATAGCGTTTTACCTGCGAAGGTATTCTTGTCGGAGGCGACTGTCTGGAGAGTGCCGAGCGCCTGGTTAAAAGCCTGGTTGTTCGGGGCAAATACGGTGAAAGTTCCCTCTGAATAGAACGAATACACACTAATGACACCATGTCTTCCAAATAATGCATAATAAGGAATATTTATTTCATAATATCTAATTAGGCGGTCCCAAGAAATGTGCCAATTGGCGCGTGCGGAGTGCCGCCTAATTATAAGGCGTCAGTCTGTCGTTAAGATAGACTGTAATACCTGCTTAGTACCATTTTTCTCCGCTAGAAGAACTGCGATCTTTGATATTTGTATTTTTCGAAGCCTGCAGGAGTAGAAAAACTGCGACAGTCAATCCAGTCTGTTGTATATGTCTCATTCAAGCCATTAAACACATGAAAAACATTCTTTATGGGCAATTTGTTTAAAACGAGTTCTCGTTTACGGAAAGTGCCGACGGTTCCCGATTAGTGTGTTCTTGACGAAAACATCAGGGAACCCATTTCAGGAGACCGCTAAACTTAAAACTTTCGGAATCATTTTTTAGCTTCACCATCTCAAATAAAAAGTGGAATTATAATTGAATGACAAAGCATTTAGAGAGTTCATTTAAAATCGTCAAGAAAAACTCGAAGTAAATATGACATTCTTACTAGAGTCTAGAGCTTGTTCCAGGTCCGTGAAGATGAGAGCCGAGTAAAGATCAATGTATTCGCTTTCGTCCTTCCCCATATACTGGGCAATAGACAAAACAGCGGGAAACATGACACTACTGACAGCGTGGAGGACTCCGTTCGTCACGATGATGTCACCTCCGGTTACGGTGGAGCCTTCTAAAACCACCGCCTGTTAGGGTGTAATATGGTTTCTGGATCAATTTTCAGTTTTTGTACCGTGAATCATAAATGGATTTAATACATTGAAACATAATTTTGCAAGAAATTATTTAACTTTTCTGAGCATCTTCTGCTAACCACCGCGAACAAATTACTGTTTATTTTGATGCCAATTAAATAGAAAAAATAAAATAAAAAAAAGCTCAAATAGAAAAGAAATTAAAAAAGAAACAATAAAGATGAAGATGCAAATATCAACACATTATCGATACTTCGGGTGTTACGCTCATTTACGCTCTCTGCATCAAAGAATATGTCATATATATATAATTGGTCTCAGCGGGTTAAAAAACACTCTGACCAATCTGTCTCAGCAGGTAGGGCGTAAGAATTGTACCGGCTGCCCCCATTGCATGATCGTAAGAGGCGACTAAATTTTGGATCTTATCTTTTTTCTTCTTTCTAAACAATTTTCTTCTTCCTAATGTCTCATCTTTGGCCTTTAGTTGGATGTTCGCACCTATGAGGAAAGCTTTAGGTTCTGTCCCCTGGCCGAGACATACCAGAGTCTGCAAAAACGATCATTTCTACTCCTGCTTAACGCTCAGCAATTTAGGAGTGGACGACTGGTTCGCCCGTTGTCAGTATAATGTGACCGGGTGGGGTGTCCTGCTGGGTGTCTTCGGCATTATTTTTCAGTGAGGTAGCACTATAAAGTCGGCATCAGTTCCGCGCTATCACAAGGAGACATACACGAACATATCGCAGCCTCCAAAAACACACGCATTCACTACATGCATGCATCTTGCACACAGGGGAGACCGTCCTTAAATGACCATAGCTGTTGATAGGACGTGAAACAATACTTAACCAAACCAAACCAAACCAAACTCTGACCAATTGCTAGGCTGATATGTGTCGTTAAATACAGATTTGACGCCGCCCCATTAATCTATGTTAAGCTGGTTTGTCACTTATTTCATCGAAACAAATAGGCTAACATATATTGACATATTCGTTCTAAATCGTGGGCTGTATTCAAGCAATTGTGCTTCGGAAATAGAATTGGTATACGTCACGAATCAATCGGGAACCGTTGGTTCTGGCTTACGGAAAGTGCCGACGGTTCCCGATTGCATCACGATTATCCTTCATAGAAGTGGTTGTTATGTAACATACCCCGTTCGGGTACTTGTTGACGTGGATCGTGCGGTTATCCAGGGAGGTCACGGTCATGCCATTGCTAAGGAGAGGGGCGATCAGGATACCAGCAGTCACGTGATACTTGAGGAGGTTCACGAGGGCTACTGTGTCCACTCCCTTCAGGTTATCGAGGAGTCCGGCTGGCAGTTTGTTGAATGCGTCATTGGTCGGGGCGAAAATGGTAAACGTACCTACAACATATAAGGAAATACAAATTATTGACGGAGTCTAAACTTTTTTTATAAATACGGAAAAATGGTAGATCCTGGGGCATATTCGTATATGTGGAACAACCAGTACGTCCGTTTTAAATGTAACATTTTCGGGTATAAATCCATGCGGACCTGCATAAGTTTACTTCGTCAAGGCTCGCCTGAAAGCAGCCTCCGATTACTTGGTCCGACCTTGTTTCATAAACGAACAACTCTTGTCCAACTGTTTCAACCGTTTGGATCGCGATTAACGAAAACGGCCCTGGTTTGTTGCCCATATTAAATATTTAACATCCATCTTAGTTTGGTTTGGATTGGATGTATTAATTGTTCAAGCGATATCAATCGGAAATTAACAATTTGACAAAATCTCAATCTATTTATAGCTACTCTGACCTTGATATTTGATCTAGTACCCCTAAACGCAATAAGGACCTTCTTCCTGCCAAGGGACATCTTTACTTTAAGTTTGGTTTAAATCTGATTGATCGTTGAAGAAAAAGTCTCTGGAAACATTTTACTAGTCTCATTCAACCGGACTCTTGTTGTCTGCACAAGCTACGCCGAACAGAGAATTAGAAGTGATCAAGCGTCTGGTTGAACGAGACTAGTACTTTACTAAAATTTCAGGTTATTAGGTTATTTATAGTCACTGTGACCTTAACCTTTGACTTAGTGAAACCAAAACCAATAGATCCCCCC
>NW_018407738.1:85562-122920 GCF_002113885.1 Mizuhopecten yessoensis | reverse complement strand
ACACACACACACACACACATTTCCCCTCCCCTATGGGTATCATGCGTTGTTAAGGCGGGGGGAGGAAAAAGATAAAAAGTTTTTACAAACTTAATCTATGTGATCCTGAAAGTAGGTTAATGTCATTTATTGAAAGACTTGACAGCCCATAATTCCAGCACGCTACTGTCCAAATACCATCATCCTAAGCCTATTGGTTATTCAGAAGAAGTCGCTTAAATTGAACCATTGACTCCTAACGGGCAGATGACGGACATAACTTAGGAATGAGGGGAGGGAGTGTGACCTTTGAAGTGTGAGGTAATGTGACCTTTGAGATGTGAGATAGTGTGACCTTTGAGGTGTGATGTAGTGTGACATTTGATATGTGAGGTAGTGTGACCTTTGAGGTGTGAGGTAGTGTGATCTTTGAGGTATGAGGTAGTGTGACCTTTGAGGTGTGAAGTAATGTGACCTTTGAGATATGAGGTAGTGTGTCCTTTGAGATGTGAGGGAGTGTGACCTTTGAGATGTGAGGTAGTGTGACATTTGAGATATGAGGTAGTGTGACCTTTGAGATGTGAGGGAGTGTGACCTTTGAGGTGGGAGGTAGTGTGACATTTGAGATGTGAGGGAGTGTGACCTTTGAGATGTGAGGGAGTGTGACCTTTGAGGTGCGAGGTAGTGTGACATTTGAGATGTGAGGTAGTGCGATCTTTGAGATGTGAGGGAGTGTGCTATTTGAGATGTGAGGGAGTGTGACCTTTGAGGTGCGAGGTAATGTGACCTTTGAGGTGTGAGGGAGTGTGACCTTTGAGGTGTGAGGTAGTGTGACCTTTGAGGTAATGTGACCTCTGAGGTGTGAGGTAGTGTGGCCTTTGAGGTAATGTGACCTCTGAGGTGTGAGGTAGTGTGACCTTTGAGGTAATGTGACCTTTGAGGTGTCAGGTAGTGTGACCTTTGAGGTAGTGTGACCTTTGAGATGTGAGGTAGTGTGACCTTTGAGGTAATGTGACCTCTGAGGTGCGAGGTAGTGTGACCTTTGAGGTAATGTGACCTCTGAGGTGTGAGGTAGTGTGGCCTTTGAGGTAATGTGACCTCTGAGGTGTGAGGTAGTCTGACCTTTGAGGTAATGTGACCTTTGAGGTGTCAGGCAGTGTGACCTTTGAGGTAGTGTGACCTTTGAGATGTGAGGGAGTGTGACCTTTGAGGTGTGAGGGAGGGTGACCTTTGAGGTGTGAGGTAGTGTGACCTTTGAGGAAATGTGACCTTTGAGGTGTCAGGTAGTGTGACCTTTGAGGTAGTGTGACCTTTGAGATGTGAGGGAGTGTGACCTTTGAGGTGTGAGGGAGTGTGACCTTTGAGGTAATGTGACCTCTGAGGTGTGAGGGAGTGTGACCTTTGAGGTGTGAGGGAGTGTGACCTTTGAGGTAGTGTGACCTTTGAGATGTGAGGGAGTGTGACCTTTGAGGTAAGAGGGAGTGTGACCTTTGAGGTAATGTGACCTCTGAGGTGTGAGGTAGTGTGACCTTTGAGGTAGTGTGACCTCTGAGGTGTGAGGTAGTGTGACCTTTGAGGTAGTGTGACCTTTGAGGTAGTGTGACCTTTGAGGTAGTGTGACCTTTGAGATGTGAGGGATTACTCCCCGAGACCGAGCTTTTCTTAAGAAAGAAAATCGTGGGCCGAAAGGACAGAGTGTTGGATTAAAGAAGTTAATAGTGTCAGACAAGGGCCGGCTGTTGTGAGATAAGGATGGTCACGAACCTTTAAGTCTATATATAGGTCGAGTGGCATACCTATCAACGTCACGATATCGTCCAGACACTTAATATTATTGTTTCCCATTCGTATTGAGTATTTTCAGCTAACGTTACGTAGTAAGACACAATAGTGTAATATACAGAATCTTAACTTGTACAAAGTATACCAGGATTGTTGGCTTTTGAAATTTTAGGAAAAATGTGTATAATTGACAATGACAATTGTTTTATTCTCATAAACAATACAGTGTAGAGAATTTGTATATTCCAGTACAATTTTAAACCTTCACAGGTTAATAAAGTCTTTGGTGTATTACCCACTGTATGCTCATAAAAAGCGACTATCATAATGGCCTCCCTTTAGAAGAAAGGTTGTTTGTCTGTGTCCTCTAGATCTGCTCACGGGAATTTGGAGAAACCAGAACTGAGATGCTTTACCAATAAAACAGTTTGGATCTTCTTCTTTTCCATTTCTAAACTTTTCTATAGGGTTTATAATCTTGTGTCGAAGCACATCTTCTGTTTACTCGCTGTATACAGTACTAGTAATGAACAGCATCATGAATCATAACACAAAGAGAAAATGTCTTACCCGGACTGTTGAGTGTTGCACTGAGGTGAGCATGGTTTAAAAGTTCATCTAGGATGCTGAACTGGCTATGATCGTGGATGTACTGGGATAATGTCCTGTTTTCAACACATAAGACAAAGGCCAGTTGGGAAAGGAAAAACACAAGAAGCTTCATATTGATGTCAGTTGGAAAGGTGGACGGCTGTTTCGGTTCCTTTGCTGTCTCGAAGGAAGGAGTACAGGGGCCAGCCGGCTGTTATGGTCGAGATATCATATTCTCTGGGAAAAGAACCAGGTGTCACTCTATATGGGAGAGTCGGTCAGACACGAATTTTGATTACAAAACCAGTCTAAAATCATGATAAACCACTAGAAAGTCAGCGAAATCATTTCCTCCTAGATTCATGGTAGTTTCAAACATTTTGTTATAGAATCCATACACGTATTGCATGTTGTTTTACACGTACTACTGGTTCTTCTATAATAGTAGGCGTTTGATAACAAGAAATGAGTTCAGAAAGCGTAGAACGTTTTATAGAGGCCGAAACAGTTGCTAAAAACGGGTAATATTCACTGTTAGTATAAGTTCACATCTAAATCTCCAGTTTAAGGGACCAGCATGTGTTGTCTTAAAGCATTTCTGAATTTCCCTTCATGTAATAAGATATCTCTCGTGGCCTCCCGTGCATAACGTTATTTTCTATTTGCATATTTAGACGATTTATGTTGTTTACGTTCCCTGGATTCCTTACAACAATACACAATTTACGTATTATCAATTAAATTTCAGCGGAAATGTCGCTTTGATAAATGTTCATCCAAGAATTCGAAACCCTGTCAATGTGTGTGTTTCACTGGCCTATAAGATTAGGTAGAAAACCATCCTATTTCAGGAGAGGTCAGGATGTATTAGCAAACATACTCTTAGCAATGTCGAGATCACGTCTCTGAAAACACCTGTTGAGTATACATGTAAAGTTAGTTATCAGATATTTGCAGACAAACCACAGCCAGAAGCCGTCTCAAGTAATGATATTTTCCAGACAAATAAATGTGTTCATTTTAGAATAAAAGTATCTTATAACGTTTATATACCAAAAATGTTTTGATTATAGATGGGCTAGGTCATGAAATACCCGTGACAAAAATATCAATCCAAATATTATCATTTGGTGTCGTGCTGTTCTGAATCCAAACATTATATTTAGTCTAGCTCTGGTGTCTAAAACAAATCTGACAACGGATGAGGTCTTGAGAGTGCTGATACACCCATCTGTAAAACTGATATAGCCTGGAGCTAATGATAACTGGTAGGTGCCGCACGTTAAATCAAATATTCCAAGTTGAGCTCTGGAAAAGTGATTGAAGATGCATCCATCTTTACGAATTCTGACTTTGCTCTCTTTGAGAGAGCTTGTTCTGTTTTCACCCTCTGCGCCAACCAGCTTGTTTTATAGAAGTCGAAACTTCATTTGTTTTCCGAGTTCTTTGTCTTTTCTGTCAGTTTCCGGTCATCTTTGATAAATTGGTCCCAGTATCCCATTGAGGTATGCAATCACATTTTTTATTATTTCCTCAATTATATTAATGAAGCAATTTGATATATGTCGAGTTCTAAAAATATCCAATGCTTGAAGACAGCCATGATAAGACTCTACAATCCATCGCGATATAGTAAGTGTCCTGTCAATGTTAGCCTGTAGATCAGAGTATAGGCTCTGACCAGGCTTAAGTTATGAGGACATACTGGTATTTATACCAGATGCCTCTAACATCTACAACCACGATCAACGACTACATTGTCGTCTTGCTCCAACCATGTGAGCTTGTCTATGATGTTTTCTGGTAATGCTTGCATCATTTTGGCTTCCACAGAATGGTCCTACATGTACTGTGTCCAACATGTACCAATCAGGTAGATATTTGCTCATGCGTAAACGGTAATTACTCTCCCCCTGGCCACAGTAAGAAATTATCTAAAGCTTATGGTAGGCACATTTTTGAATATTAGTATATGTACCATCTAGTATGGCAATCACGCTGTCTCCAAAGAGTCTTTCTGAGAATACAATATTGTGTGGAAGTATGTTCCCAACTCAAATGGTCAGGTCCAAGGAACACTGGAACTATAGATTTATTACATGCTTGTACTACAGAATGAAAGATTTTTGAAATAAAAGACAGAGAAATGCCAAAAAGAGCGGAACACAGATTCCAAGAGATATCAGTTTTCATCTTTAACCCAAAACAGTAAAAGAGTATTTTGTGTAATTTTGGTAAATACTGAAGAAGACACAAATGGGACCATGTACGAATGGATTTTCAGAAACTGTTCTTTGGACCAACCTGTCCAAGCTTTGCAGCCGCCAGGGGTCATCCAAGAGAGAGGAATTGAGAGTGACGGCTGATTGGTTCTTTCAGACAACCTACTTAATAATTGAGAATCCAAAGACTCTCTTCCTTGAAGATATCCTGTGTACACGGGTTCAGATCATTGCCAATAAGATGAAATTAGCATACACGTGATGACGCAGAACACCACAATTTGTTTGTGAAAATTAATTGATGCCTGGCACGTTTTGGCAGAATTGTGGAATTTTTCCCCTTTAAATTAAAAATGTTAAAACAAAGACAACATTTTTTATGTGAAAAAGACACGTAAAACAGGTCTTTGATTGTTAAGAGAGAAAAATTACTAGAAGTAATCTTCGAAAAGTTCTGTTTTATATTCTCTTTTGCGCAGATACCTTAGGTAGCACTTTGGACAAATATTAACATCTTCATTTGAGCAATCTATACCACTTTTAGTTAGTATATCTGTTTTTTTACATTTCTTGTACCTTTACATTTACGAGAATTCTCGAAGATAAGATGACAACTTTCACCAATACGTCTACTCTTCATTATAAGATGGATATTAACAAATAAGTGTGAAATATTCCATAAAAGCAATGTAAAAACAAAACTGATGATAAAATATATAAAAAATGGTAACAAAATGAACAAGAACAAATTCTAAATAACGACAAGGATATTGATCTCAAAATTGATTGTTGTCAATCACACCAAGTGATGAAACAAATCTGAGTTTGGATTTTTTTGTGACCTAACATGCATTGAAAGGTTTATTGTAGGCTTGCAACGAATTTCATTACCAATTACCTGTAATCAGGTGCATTGCTTTTTGATGGACGCCAGGGAGATGTCTTAGGCCCTCACCTTTTTGGCTACACAGGATATTTTGTTGTGCGAAATAAATAATTTCTACCAGGTTTTTTCGACCGAATTTTTGCATACATATTTGAAATAATAACACCAATTCTTCATACTATGAAAATTGTTTGTATACAAGAATAATCAGAATAAAAAATTCTGTATTGTGCATTAAAATTTTCACAAAATGTTCGATTATCCTCACATTCTGGATGATAAATATATTATTTTAGCATCACATGAAAGATAATGTGTGTACCCAAGCATGATGCAAAATTGTTTTTTCAGAAAAAAACATTTCATGCCGATGTTCCATTTTTCGACCCCCATGCTGTAATTAGGTTAATTAACCATCTAAATAATTAGTAGAGTGATTCAAAGTAATAACATCGGATGTATAAGGGATTGAAAAAAGTTAATACAGCAGCATAAATCTTGCAGCATTACTGAAACGGAAGTTATGAGGGGGAAGGCTCCTATGTATAGTAGATTTAAGAAGGCTGAAAATAGTCCCTTTCATTGCTTAAAACCCATATCTTAATAGTGGACAATAGGCTTTGAGCGTGCATGTTCTGTTTTTTGCCCAATAAACATCGGAACCTCATCCAAATTCTCACCGTGTATTGATAATTTGAATTAGTATGTCTTTTTACACTTTCATCAGACGAATTAGCATTGACTAATAAGGAAACGTGCGTGCATGAACAGATGTAGGTCACATCGACTGTAATTCCCCAAATGACAGTTTTCCTATGCAGTCTCAATTATACGTACATGTACATGTTCCTATATACGTTGTATGCGATGAAATTAATTGAGTTAAGTTCATAAGTTGGTTGGTAGAAACATAATAGGTAACTTCTCTTTGTGCATTATGGCAGCATAAACAATCTCGGATCCGAAAATGTTGGAAAAATATTAGACTCCCCGACAATCGGTCTGTGTTAATTATTGTTTGTCAAATTTTTCTCATCAGCGTTATACCTTCTACCAATATACACATACAGATTATCTCAGATTTAGAATACGAAGGAAAAATCCTCAGTTCTCATATTTAAATGAAGTCGATATATGTACACGTACGTGGTACTGACAACATAACACCCTATACATACATCTCTTGTGAAATGGTCCACAGAGACCTTGGCTTTTGGGTAGTATGTTGCAACGCTTAACCCTTGTTCCTTTAGTGGTAGTACACTCAACATTTGCTTAAGAAAAATTCCGACCATGTTGTTTCAGAATCGGGGCTTGGCCAGTGTATGGCCCCTTTAACCGAGTTAGAACTCTGATTTAGTGTGAGTCAAGACTCTAGTTGGACAAGATGGTCCCTACTGTGAGTTAGAACTCTAGATCTAGATGGGCAGAATGATCCCTACTGTGAGTTAGGACTCTAGATGGGCAGGTTGGCCCCTACTGTGAGTTAGGACTCTAGATGGGCAGGATGGTCCCTACTGTGAGTCAGGACTCTAGTTGGACAAGTTGGTCACTACTGTGAGTTAAGACTCAAGTGGAACAAGATGGTCCCTACTGTGAGTCAGGATTCTAGTGGGACAGGATTGTCCCAACTGTGAGTCAGGACTCAAGTGGGACTAGATGGTCCCTATTGGGAGTCAGGACTCTAGTGGGACAGGATGGTCCCTACTGTGATTTAGGACTCTAGCGGGACAGGATGGTCCCTACTGGGAGTTTGGTCTCTAAATGGGCAGGATGGTCCGTACTGTGAGTCAGGAGTCTAGATGGGCAGGATTGTCCCTACTGTGATTTAGGATTCTAGATGGGCAGGACGGTCCCTACTGTGAGTTAGGACTCTAGATGGGCAGGATGGTCCCTACTGTGAGTTTGGACTCTAAATGGGCAGGATGGTCCTTACTGTGATTTAGGACTCTAGCGGGACAAGATGGTACCTACTGTAGAGTTAGGACTCTAGCGGGACAGGATGGTCACTTCTGTGAGTCAGGACTCTAGTGGGACAGGATGGTCCCTACTGTGAGTCAGGACTCAAGTGGGACTAGATGGTCCCTATTGTGAGTCAGGACTCTAGTGGGACAGGATGGTCACTACTGTGAGTCAGGACTCTAGTGGGACAGGATGGTCATTACTGTGGGCAAGTACTCTAGTGGGACTAGATGGTCCCTATTGTGAGTCAGGACTCTAGTGGGACAAGATGGTCCCTACTGTGAGTTAGGACTCTAGTGGGACAAGATGGTCCCTACTGTGAGTCAGGACTCTAGATGGGCAGGATGGTCCCTACTGTGAGTCAGGACTCAAGTGGGACTAGATTATCACTACTGTGAGTCATGCATATTGTATTAGAGGTAACTGGGTATACATATACTGCCAAACTGGATATTAAGATAAAAAAAGAGCAACAGGGTATGTGAGGTAATCACAGTATCTGCGAACAAGAGGGTATCTAAGATAAATGGGTTACATGTAACTGAAATATGAAGTTCCCAAAATAACAAAGTTTCACTGCAATCTGCACATGAATTTCCTCTGAATCAGTAAGCCAGAACACAAAACATCACATGTGACTTTGTCAATATTTAATATATAACAACACAACATTGTACAATAACTTAACACAAGTTTTGGAATGTGGACGGGTACATGTATAATCCATCAGGGAATGACAATTATTTTAAAAACATTTCATACTTATCAAAAATAAATTCACCAATTTTTTTCATTTGTTATACAAATGTCTTCAGCATTCAATTCAATATAAGATGGTTTCCTGAGAAAAAAAATCTACAAGACAAATATTTTTGATATGGACGGATAGCTTCATACATAGAAACACTAGTACTACTGATACTTGGTAGAGAGTCTCTCAATAAATAAAATCAACACATTTTTAAGTGACAGATTAAAAAATCAAGTTTGAATGTGAACACAATGTAAAGTACTGAATGAGATAGATGATTTTACGTGTCCTTGGGTGTACATGGTACACCCTTGTTTGGTGAAAACTTTGTTCTGATATACACATGTATGTGACGAATCAACATGTGAGCTCCTGTTAGAACTGTCAAGGATATAAAATCTCCAGTACATTGTAATTGGTGGTAAAAAATCCTGAATACTGGAGAAGGAAGAAAATAGCAACCTCACCAGTAGAAAACTGTCTGGGTCAAAGGATTCTGATGCACTTATTATACATATTTGATGTAAATCTTTCACAGGTGTCAAATTCACATCTAAGATGTAAAATTTTCTATTTCACAAACAAATTGGATACATGTCATCCTGTGCATCCTCTGGTAAACGCATTGAAAGTGATGGTTTTATAAACTGTATCCTCTAGACAAGGATCAAAAGTTCATGAAGTCCAGGTCCCTCTTCATTCTGAGCGTGATCGACAGTTCACCCTTATCTCCGTCCCACTTTGCATTGCCCGACTCGTGGTCCACTGGGTGGGGCAGATGGAGTCCCAGCTTCCTGTCAACAGGAACAATGATGTACAAGTACTTTTTTCATATTCAAAATATTTTATTGATAAGACATCTACATGTTTCAATTTCAACAAACCAGATAATACATTATTTTCAATTACAGACTTTTGTGAAAGTGATTGTATGGACATGTGTCTATACATGTGCTATAGATACAAAATGATGATATTTTTTATCCTTAAACAAGATGAAATGTAAGAAAACCTTGAAAAGAAAAATACTGCATTTTAGCAGCGTTCGTCGTGACACTATAATTAAAATATGTTATCAAAATAATATTGACCTGTTGTTTCTAAAAATAGTAACACTGAGTTAATATCACTTGTCACTGACCTCCATGTGGTTATGATCTAAATATAACCGATGAGGAACTAAGAAAAGAATTGTGTCATCTAATGAAACATTTTTGTACATGAATGCGTCCTTAAAAGTAACTGTCTAATGCTACAAACATAAACATACCCAGTACATGTATGTATATATATATTGGCCACATATATCTAGAAACTTACAGTTTAGGGGTTCTACAGTCCAGGAACTTTGATTTTACATCCAGTGTCATGTCAGATATCTTTGTGTCGGGTAACTTGATCTTTACCTGGAGGGAAAAACATTTTTAACAAGTTATGGAGAGAATTCAAATGATTTACAATTGTATGTGTAAAAACAAAATACAGAAAAAAATATCGAACTTTCATAAAATATAACATTACACAAACCTAATGTCTGGTACTTATTTTTACACTAACAAATAGAACATAATTTAAAGCAGCCTCGATAATCAAGGGGTTACACTCACTTTCACTCTCTGCGTCATAGCAAAATTGAAGGCCAGGAGTTAGCTATTTGATTGGTTTCAGGTAAAAACAAGAGTACTGCGGGGCAGAACAACATACGCCCGTCGAATGCCAGATAGTGTTATATACTTTCTAACATTGAAATAAGATCTGCATCATTCTAAGAGTGGTTAGCTGACATGCTATAAAAAAAATGTAGGAGAAAATCTCCGGACAAAAAATCAAATACTGAAATGAACAAAGGGCAATAACGTCGAATTGTCAATCAAAATTCATTTCATGGAAACACAACAAAATATCATGATTATTTCGTCTACTAAGTTTCAAAGAAATCCGTCAAAAAATGGAGGAGTAGATTGCCGGACAAAAAATCAAATACTGAAATGAACAAAGGGCAATAACTTTTGCAAAAATTGTTGAATCAAAATTCTTTTTAAAGAAACACAACAACATATCATGATTATTTAGCCTACTAATCAAATACTGAAATGAACAAAGGGCAATAACTTTTAGAAAAATTGTCGAATCAAAATTCTTTAAGGGAGACACAACTTCATATCATGATCATAATGTATACCAAGTTTCAAAGAGATCGGTTGAAAAATGTAGGAGGACATTGCCGGACAAACAAAAGTTTACGCCGCCGGCCAGACAAACCCATCCCATAATACTCCCATCAAATTTGACGGGCGTATAAAAAGCTGACCAATCGCCAGGTTGGTACCTGTCCTTTGAAGATTACAGAGAAGTGACATCGGACTTCAAAGCCTGGCAATTTTACTGTTACGCGACCAAGAGATTATTTTAACTGTTCTTCTTTTCTTATCTACAAGGTGGGGCACAGTTACTTTTTTATTTTGTTGTGACATCTGCATGCAGAGAGCGAAAGTGAGCATAACGTTACGCCTGGAGTGTCGAGGATGAATTGCAATATTATGAAATATAGTGGTCACTGGTCAGTTGACTTACCACCATGTCCTCACAGCTAGATGTAGCCGGGTTCTTATTTCCCATTTGTAGGAACATATCCTCAGATGTCACTGCCTGCTTGTACAGGATGTCATATCTACAATGTAAACAAATCCCTTGTACAGGATGTCATATCTACAATGTAAACAAATCACTTGTACAGGATGTCGTATCTACAATGTAAACAAATCACTTGTACAGGATGCTGTATCTACAATGTAAACATATCACTTGTACAGGATGTCATATCTACAATGTAAACAAATCACTTGTACAGGATGTCATATCTACAATGTAAACAAATCACTTGTACAGGATGTCGTATCTACAATGTAAACAAATCCCTTGTACAGGATGTCATATCTACAAAGTAAACAAATCACTTGTACAGGATGTCAATCTAAAATGTAAACAAATCACTTGTACAGGATGTCGTATCTACAATGTAAACAAATCACTTGTACAGGACGTCGTATCTAAAATGTAAACAAATCACTTGTACAGGATGTCGTATCTACAATGTAAACAAATCGTTTGTAAAGGATTTCAGATCAAAGATTTAGAATTCAAAATGGTACTAATTACACAAATATGTGAAATTTGTAGGCAGAACTGATTATCAGTACCCTGATTCTGCTACTTGAATAAAATTAGAATGATCAATCTTCTGCATATCATCCAATGAATATAAGGAACAGACTGCAGGCAATGTAATTTCACATCACTGGGGCTACTTCCAGGATGTAACATTATACACCTGGTACGGTAATGTTAGCCAGGATCACCTGAATGTGATATACAGGAGGGTATCAATGCTAACCGAGTACTACCACAGACCAGATCTGGAGTACCTACTCTGGTTGTGGTCGAGGGTCGTATAATGATTCGTATTCCGCCCCTTCCCCAACCTCGTCTTCAGTCCAGATGTCCTTAGTCTGCTTCTTAGTATCTGCAAAGGAACAATATCATCTGTATATTTTCACAATTAACATTTGTGTTAAAAAAAAAATGATATATAATAACAATATTTTAAAACAGTTTGTACTTTTTTTCTTACAAACTATTTTCTCTCATGACTACTCCATAATTTTTTTGTGTGTTTAGGTATTTTTGTTAACATGATTTTATGAAATTAAAAAATAGAAGATTTAAACATATACTGTAAACTTGATTATTTACGATGGGTGAAAATTACGCGATTTGAAGGTCAAAACTATACGTGCGGGGGTAATTTATGAGGTTGTGGTAGACCGACGTTTCCTCTGCAGAGTTATCTCCCTTACTTTACAAAAATGTGTACTGGTAAAAATACGGGTTGCTACTGAGTACATGTTCTGTTTGATTACCAACTGGTCAATTGACAGATGAAAAGAAAGGTGAAATGTATTCATGTGTATGTCTTATTTTTTGTGTGCACTAGAAAACATTGGAATTTTGTCAGTAGAGGAAGCATGTCAATCCTAAAATACCTAACAAAAATGCTGACAAAGCATGTGGGATTGCCAGATCCAAAACAAGCAGCCACACCAGAAAAGACACAGATAGTTAAATGAAATTGTAGAGAAAGAAAGAGGGGAGTCTATGTGCAATATACCATGAAACAGAAGGTAAAGATTGCAAAGTACGCAATCTTCAATGGACCTGTAAAGGCAGGGAGAGATTTTACGAAAATACTCTGGGACTTAGTGAATACAATGCTGGACAGTGAATTAGACAAAACAGTATGTGAATACATCAGAGATTTGAGAGATGACAGTGGTGTAACTAACACCAACATTGTTCAAGGAATCGGCTGCGGTGTGGTGTTAAAAGTAGACAAAAGTCTCTTAGAAAAATGTGTGCCTTTTGTCTGTGTAATATATAATATATACGATTTAGTTTACCTACAAACATGGCATTTTTTATCAAAGAATATATATACCTGTAACTAAGTAGAGATATCACTTTACTTGGTCTCACCAAGGGAGAATACTGACCCTGTTTTGGCTCATCACTACTGCCTTCCTTCTTTGTTGGTCCAATTTCTCCTGGACCCATCTTAGCAAACTGTGTTTTAGGCTGGAAATTGAGAGTATTGAGTTAGTGTAAGAAGTTTCTAGATTGATAGAAGAGGAGAAAATCACAACATTATAATATGATCTGTGTGGCATATAGATACAATCAAATATTAACAATGTTACAATAATGTTCAACAATATTCACAATAAACAAAGTACTTGCATGTGTTTTGAACTGACAATCTTTATTATAATTATGCCGCAACATTTCATCAGTGTTTTAAAGTTGAATTATAAATGACATCATTATGATGAATTTCAAGAAAAATAAAAATCCCCTCTACAAACAGGAGAATACAATAAAACAAATCCAACACCTTCAGATAGCAGAACATTTTCACACACCTGTACAAATAATCTTAGTTCAGTATATAGATCAATCAAGGCTGTTACTGTTCCATCATACAAAGTTGTCTTAAAAAATGTGCAAAATAATGTGATACATGTATTATCAGAGGATATCATCTGCAGACTGATCTCTGTGACTTTAATAGAGTAAAAGGTATAAATATGGCATAATACACACCATTTCATCATCCAGATCAATGTCTGAATCTGCAGTTTCAGGAGGTTTCAGTATCTCAGCTAAAGCTGACACCATACTCCCTGAGAAAGCCATCCTGACAAATACTCTTTTTTCTTGACTTGACTGATGGGGTCACAGGCCAACTTCTTCAGATCATTCAAGTGGAGTTTATCGATGTGTATCAGAATGAGAAGGCATCTGAAAAGCAAAATGAGTCAATATGGTTAACATTTTATTTTATTTTTGAGATCATGGTTAAAAGCATGTCTTACATGTACAGCAGTCAGGGTTTTTAGGGCACCTATATATATATATATATATATATTATATAAGCAGAACAATTACCCTTATAGATGAAGAAATATTATAAAAAGAAAAATCCTCAACAACGAGTCTTTAGTACTTTCATCTCTTCTAGGAGATTCTTCCGACTCTTTATATATAAATATATATATATATATAAAGCACTTGTAATTTAATCAATCAAGTAACATCTGGAGCATTTTCAAATTTTGTGTTTACACATTTGTAGTGGTCTTATGGCTTCTGGAAGACCCAAATTTCAAAACTATGTCTCAGTCTGCTCAGATAAATGGTAAAATCTATCACTCAAATATAGCGATCATGTGTTTTCTAAAACTCATTTTTATAGTATGATTCAGCACAGTTTTTGATATTTAACACTTTTACATCACTTAGTTCTTATGTTGCACAAATATCACTTTGGGGGCATTGTAAATGAAACTAACCATGACATGCTGAAAATATACCATTTATAGTAAGTCTCAATAAAATGTCAGTATTTTTGTGTTCAGCAACAAAATGTAAACATTTGTAGAAAATAATGTTAATGCCCATGGCCAGAATACTATGATGCACTGAAATAACAATATGGCTGTACATTTATCGTAATCTGGAATTGTAACTTGTCATAGGTTGTACCAATTAATGTTTTCTCTTGCTTATATACCTTCAATTTAAGGCTTAGGGACTCAGGAGAATTTTATGAATATATTGGAGATTGGGAAGGCTGGCTTTTAGTAACATGTATATATACATTTAGGAGCTCTGTTATTATACACTAAATCTTGATTTTCGCAATATCAATTTTGTCTAAGTCTATTAGACTGCGGTTCGGAATGGGGACCCTCTGAACTCTAGACGGACGCTCTACCAATTGAGCTACCTGGTGCCGATGATTGACCTAGTCTAGTTCTGCTACATTCCTGCCGGAGCTGAGAGTAGGCAGGGTATGAATATTCGTTCTAGGTGGCTACATCAGACAAAAGTTTTGTACTAGTAAAACATTCTTCATCATATACACCTCTGATCAGTTATGAATTCCATCTTAACATCACACACAAGCCTATATATATGGGCCTAGTGTATACAGAAATAATGTAGGGAGATATAGTTTATATTATTCCTCTACATGTAAGT
This sequence comes from Mizuhopecten yessoensis, assembly GCF_002113885.1. NCBI lineage: Eukaryota > Metazoa > Mollusca > Bivalvia > Pectinida > Pectinidae > Mizuhopecten > Mizuhopecten yessoensis. The sequence goes on along the minus strand of NW_018407738.1, from coordinate 108,150 downwards.
GAATGCTGTTTTCGTGGCAGATAAAACCCACAGGCACAGGTACAAGTAATTCCTGTAGGAACTCTATCTAAATCATAGATTTATAACGATCTATCGTTATAAATCTCTGATTTAGATCGAGTTCCAACAGGAATTAAGGTACAGGGGAAAACCATCGTGCCATAAGCAAAAAAAGCACGCTTTAGCTTTACTCGTGCATATTTTTACCCGTCCACTACGTATACTGGAACTTCCGTAATCGTCGATATTGACGGAGGAAGGTATAAAGATGAAGATACCTGTACCGGTCCTACAAAACCAGAAAACTGGTACACAGGATCGACCGGGTTACTATTTCTGTTGGACTACGACGTGTTGTGATGAGAAAGAATCGTATTTCCTGATTCAACAAATATGATTCATTGGAGTTTCATCCATAGATTCTTATCACAGAAATATTTACTTACAACACTTGTAACCGTCTAGATTATTCTTGCAAGATTTGTTTGGATGTTGACAGGTTTTCACATGTCGATGTAAACTTCCGGTGGCCCATGCGCACTAATAGTATTAAAGTGGACTGTACGTTAAAAAACTGTAAAGTTGATCAGGTTAAAGATTCGTGTTCTCTGCTTTGACTTAACAAGAAAACCGCAGCAAAAAGACCATCTAATCTTAATCAATTTAAAATAGACATAAATGTACATATTGAACTAAAAATGTTCCCCTAGGGCTTTCTGGGTAATCCTGGTTTTAAGGGCAACATATATTTTAGTTATTTAATTTTTCGTACGAATAACCTACCTATATATACCTACCATGTAATTTATAAAATTGTGATAACTACTTTTTTAGAGACTTATATAATTTTACATTACTATGTTTTATAATGTAATCAGCCATATCAATTATAAGTGCCAAAACATGTATTGGGTACTGTATGAAATTGTTATGATGTACCTTTTAACAAATATACTTGAATTGAATTAAAACGTCTTACCACATGCATGTACAATGTAGCAACGTCACAAGTATCGGACCACGCTAGCGCCATTTTCGCAACGTTAACGTATATGTTCGTACACGTAAATGTAGGCAGTGAACACACACAAAAAAATGCCTGAAACTACATGTATATGCGTTTCTGGTTTAGGATAAGAAATGGAACACCAAACCATCGTTTTATTGATTGAATCATCCATCTGTCAAAATGTCTGGTGTCAGGCCAGAGGAAACTCGGGCTAATAATTTAGATGGTATACCAGGGACAATATACGTAGATATTTAATGTTATTGGCTTATATGTTTCTGTTTCAAAAGAAGAATATCGACGGGTGTTTTTCGAACGAAAAAATGTTACAGAACACAGTCGTTAAGATGTAAAAAAAATATTCTTCCGCCGGTTTTTGCAAATGCCAGTACCAATCCTCTTTCTTTCAAGTCCTATTACAATTTGTCACTTTTAGGACTTGGTTCTATTAACAGAACGTAATATCCTATCAGTGTCCTGAACTGGTGTAAAATGCTGTAAATATAGTGAAACGCACACTTTTGTCATCGTCGGATAAATAAATGATCAATATAAACAGGAAATTAAAAAAAAATCCAATCTCAAATTGTCTCCATATACAATTTATAATTGGCAGATTATTATTATTTTAGTAAAAAAATAATTAAAACAACCATAAAAACACTGTACTTCTTAATGCCAAATTCCACCAGTTTCCCGTTTAGGGTACGGTTCAGTTTTGGGCTCACAGACATGCTCCCTGTCGTCATATGACCTATACAAACATATAACAAACGATGAATTGAAAACACCAAACAATAATAAAATTTACATATTTACGACATAGTGTTTCCTTCATCTCAAACAACGAGAGGTACAAAATGTAAATGTTAGGGAAGAATGCTCGTATCTTTGAGCACGTTTACAGGTATGGCCGCACGAGCTAGCTAGGGAAAAGGTACTTTTAAGGTTATCAATAAGGTGACTGACCCCTGTGCTACAATAGTTATTAAGTTATTGTGTTCATATAGCTATATATAGACCAATGTACAGTACATGATTCCGGTGAATCTTTGTCTGATACCCAGGTAATTTAGTCGATTGTATTGTATTGTATTGTTTATTCAACTTGAAGCCTTACGGCTCATAAGCATACACAGCAACGTATAATTGATACATCAGTGATATAAAATACCAAATAATTATAACATCATGAATGAAGCATAATATTGTACATCGCATAGATATATATAGTGCCTATAAATGGACAGTATACTTCTGTAAATTATTAGAAAGTACAAGATAAATAAATTATCGGAAGATGGACAGCTCTTGTAAAATTACCTCACCTAAGTGTACCGTGGCTATCGGAAAACAGATAAGGAGACAACATTTTCTTAGCATAATAACAACCGGGGCTCAATAGAGAATATGTTAATTACAAAAACAAAAAAACAGGCATACAATTTGTATACAGTGGTGTAGTGATCAGGGGATGGACAAAATAGCAGTTGTGTATAAGGTCACGTCCCGCCGTCGGTATATTTTATTACATACAATATAGAAGATATAAGAATTCTTATTTAACGTCGCATATTTAAAACAATAAATATTAGCACTGTAGTGCTAGTTTTAAGACAAATTATGGATACAAGTAAGAAATGATAAGGATAAACAGCATGTAGGCAATTTTAAAGCTAGTTAGTGTAAGAAATAGCAAGCAAATATCGCAGGATAGTTTAACAGGTAAAAACAATAAAGGTACAAAACCAAAGCAGCACATAAGCACGGACTTAGATAACAATCTAATTCCGTGATATAAGTAATCACAAACAGGTATATATGTTACACAAGTATTACTAGCTGAGGGTTGTCCATACATATCTAGCTGAGGGTTGTCCATACATATATATATGTATAGATATATAATTAGTAACATCAAAACCCTTTGAATTTAAACGTAATGTGGATTAAGGGTTACGACCTCATGCGTTTTCTGGAAAGTATTTTCTATTTCATGTAGTATCAGTTGATGATTCTAAAGATGACATGAAAACAGACATTCTTGATATATATATATATGCTGAGTCAAAGCAGGCATGCTTCACATACATATATCTATATCACAAGTAACAAAAAGTAAGTACGGGAGTTATAAATCGTCATCACGCGTGATTCTGGAAAATCGCCGAAGGTGCCGAGCGCCAGAATATACTAGAACGTGAGCGATGGACCTACATAGTTTGTGTGTGTGTGCGTAGGTGCCCAGAGATGTATATAGCTTCCGGGACCATTTCATTACAATCAGCATTCTTCTAGGCGGCCAACATACACCGACTCACATACAGAGACAGACGGACTAGTGTACAGCTCAGCACGAACTTATACTTTCGAGTTTTCGTAAGGCAAAATGTCTGCCCCGGCGATAGGGATCGATTTGGGTACCACATATTCATGTGTGGCGGTTTTTCAACACGGGAAGGTTGAGATTATCGCTAACGAACAAGGGAACCGGACAACTCCCAGCTATGTGGCCTTTACTGACACCGAGCGACTTATTGGGGATGCCGCGAAAAACCAGGTAGCCATGAACCCCAGTAACTCGGTTTTTGACGCCAAGAGACTCATAGGTAGGAAGTTTGACGACGCCTCCGTTCAATCAGACATGAAAAACTGGTCATTTAAGGTTATCAACAAGGGCGGTACACCTTTAATCCAAGTACAATTTAAAAATGAAACCAAGGTGTTCAGCGCGGAGGAAATAAGTTCAATGGTGTTGACGAAAATGAAGGAAACAGCGGAAGCATATCTTGGTAAAAAAGTGAAGGACGCCGTCGTTACCGTTCCCGCGTATTTCAATGACTCTCAGCGTCAGGCGACAAAGGACGCTGGCGCCATCACTGGACTTAACGTGCTTCGTATTATCAACGAACCTACGGCCGCAGCCCTGGCATACGGCCTTGATAAAAACCTCAGCGGCGAGAAAAATGTCCTTATTTACGATCTTGGTGGTGGTACATTCGATGTATCGATTCTTACCATCGACGAGGGTTCCATGTTTGAAGTACGTTCGACAGCCGGAGACACCCATCTTGGTGGTGAAGACTTTGACAACAGGTTGGTAACTTTCTTCATTAACGAGTTCAAGCGCAAACACAACAAGGATATGAGCAGGAACCCTCGCGCCATCCGTCGGCTGAGGACGGCCTGCGAGAGAGCAAAGCGTACGCTATCTAGCAGTTCAGAGGCAAGTGTAGAAATCGATTCGTTGTTCGAAGGGATTGACTTTTACACTAAAATTTCCCGTGCGAGATTTGAGGAGCTTTGCTCGGACTTATTCAGAACCACCATCGATCCTGTGGAACGAGCGCTGACCGATGCCAAACTCGACAAGACTAAAATCCACGATATCGTTCTTGTAGGTGGTTCAACTCGTATCCCTAAGATTCAAAAGCTGCTGCAAGATTTCATGAACGGCAAAGAACTGAATAAATCTATAAACCCAGACGAAGCGGTGGCGTACGGGGCGGCCGTCCAGGCGGCTGTGCTCTCCGGCGATACCAGCAGCGCCATCAAGGACGTGCTCTTGGTGGACGTTGCACCCTTGTCCCTCGGTATCGAGACAGCTGGTGGCGTTATGACAAACCTTATCGAGCGAAACAGTCGAATCCCGTGTAAAACGTCGAAAACGTTTACGACGTACGCGGACAACCAGCCAGGGGTCCATATACAGGTGTACGAGGGCGAGAGAGCTATGACCAAGGATAACAACCTCCTCGGAAAGTTTGATCTTAACGGCATCCCTCCCGCCCCCCGTGGTGTGCCTCAGATTGACGTCACCTTTGACATTGACGCGAACGGCATTCTAAACGTGTCAGCTGAGGATAAGAGCACCGGAAAATCGAACAAAATCACCATCACGAACGACAAAGGACGACTTAGTAAGTCAGAAATTGACCGAATGGTGTCTGAAGCTGAAACATATCGCGAGGCGGACGAGAAACAGAGACAGTCAGTTTCTTCTAGGAACGCTCTCGAGAACTATGTATTCAGTGTGAGGATGGCAATTAATGAAACAGCGGGTGACAAACTGACACAGGAGGAGAAAACATCAGCCCTCACTAAGTGTGAGGAAACTCTTAAGTGGTTAGAGGCTAATATGTTGGCAGACAAGGAGGAGTACGACTTCAAAATGAAGGATGTTCAAAGTGTGTGCTCTCCAATGATGGCCAAACTTCACGGCGGAGGTCAAAACCAAGGTAAAGGTCAAGGTCAATCCGATGGTGGTAGAAGTGGTGGTCCAACTGTGGAAGAAATGGACTAAATGAAATAAACTATTTTAAAAAGTTAAGTATGGTATAAAGGTATTTTTGTATCGTATTTTGCTTCGCTAGTAATTAATAATTTACAAATACTGTTTGTATATGAATACTTATCACAATATTTTTGTAACAGTATCTTCTATCAAAGATTGTACATCTGTTTGTTATGTTATGCATGCATTCACGTTAACCAAAGCTTTCTCAATTTGTGACAGTTATTAAGGCCAATTGATAATTTACATGCTCAGCAAATTGTATTAATGTTGTCAATAAAATATTGTTAAAACACTTTTCAGTAATGCAGATTTGTGTATGGCGGGTTCTCACTTAGTGATACGTGTAATTGTTTACCTATCTCTATCTAACCACAAGGAATTTAATGGTATCAAGGAATTTAATGAATTTAATGGCATCAAGGAATTTAATGGTATCTGATGAAGATTATTTTGAATCCCGTGATGTACATCTTTGGATGAAATGTCAATAAATGTAAAATGAAATTAACCAAAAGCATGGAACCTGTATAGAGAAACTTTTGCAGTAACTAACAAATTCGAAAATTAAAACAGCCTTGTTGTTAGTTTGAAATAATTTTGTATACAATTGTTGTTATGTTAGGAAAAGACAAACAACGACTTCGAGGCAAACATTCACGTCACAAGGTCATGACCTCTGTAGGTGTATTCCCGACACATATAACAAGCCTTACACAAGTTTGTAAATTATCGTGATTTATCTCCGAGACTTCCTGTAGATGTATAGATATCGCTTTGAGGGACACCTACAACATACCTTCACCATATAGGTGTACACGGCAACGTCAGCATCAGTACAGCGTTGCATGTATATAGCTACACGATCCACTACAGTGGAACACATATAAAACACTACCGAGAAACCTCATTATCCCGGATTTCGACAATCCAGCACTTCGCTGTAGCAGATGCTATTGCAGTCTTATTTTGATTTTTTTTTCTATTTGGAAAAAAATTGTTCTCAGTACGGAAATTATCAGATTCCGAGTTAACGGACATCCGGATTGACTCCAATAGACTAATTGGATTGTTTCTAAGTGCTAAATAAGTATCACATACATTATATGAACTAAGACATTTGTACCAGCCTTGCAATGGGTTCTCTTAATCCAGATTTAATCCTACCATTGCTGCATGTATAAAACTCGTTAATCCGTTTCCAGACATAAAGAAAGTTTCTGGAGGCTAATGTTTAATGCGAATAACCTATACTACAATGTTAGTTTTACCCGAACTCCATATAATTAAATTGACCCGATTAATTAGTAGAAATAACATCTAAACAGATTAATGACATTCTACTAGGATATCTATACAAACTAATGAATCTCATCTCTCTGTTTAGATATCCTAGTAGAATCACATCTCTCTGTTTAGATATCCTAGTAGAATCACAATAGTCTGTTAAGATATCAAAGTAGTTTATATATCGTTGTAGAATCACAAAAGTATGTTTAGATATCCTAGTAGAATCTCATCTCTCTGTTTAGATATCTAAGTAGAATCACAAAAGTCTGTTTATATATCCTATTAGAATAACAAAAGTCTGTTTATATATCCTATTAGAATAACAATAGTCTGTTTAGATATCCTAGTAGAATGACAGGATATCTAAATAGACTAATGTGATTCTACTAGGATATCTAAACTGACTTATGTGATTCTACTAGGATATCTAAACTGACTAATGGGATTCAAATAGGATATCTAAACACACTATTGTGATTCTACTAGGATATCTAAACAGAGAGATGTGATTCTGCTAGGATATATAAACAGACTTTTGTGATTCTACTAGGATATCTAAACAGAGAGATGAGATTCTACAAGGATATCTAAACAAACTTATTTGATTCTACAAGGATATCTAAACTACTAGGATATCTTAACAGACTAATGTGATTCTACTAGGATATATAAACAGACTTTTGTTATTCTACTTAAATATCTAAACAGAGAGATGTGATTCTACTAGGATATATAAACAGACTTTTGTTATTCTACTTAAATATCTAAACAGAGAGATGTGATTCTGCTAGGATATATAAACAGACTTTTGTGATTCTACTAGGATATATAAACAGAGAGATGTGATTCTGCTAGGATATATAAACAGACTTTTGTGATTCTACTAGGATATCTAAACAGAGAGATGTGATTCTGCTAGGATATATAAACAGACTTTTGTGATTCTACTAGGATATATAAACAGAGAGATGTGATTCTGCTAGGATATATAAACAGACTTTTGTGATTCTACTAGGATATCTAAACAGAGAGATGTGATTCTGCTAGGATATATAAACAGACTTTTGTGATTCTACTAGGATATCTAAACAGAGAGATGTGATTCTGCTAGGATATATAAACAGACTTTTGTGATTCTACTAGGATATCTAAACAGAGAGATGTGATTCTGCTAGGATATATAAACAGACTTTTGTGATTCTGCTAGGATATATAAACAGACTAATGTGATTCTACTAGGATATCTAAACAGAGAGATGTGATTCTGCTAGGATATATAAACAGACTATTGTGATTCTGCTAGGATATATAAACAGACTTTTGAGATTCTGCTAGGATATATAAACAGACTAATGTGATTCTACTAGGATATCTAAGCAGAGAGATGTGATTCTGCTAGGATATATAAACAGACTATTGTGATTCTGCTAGGATATATAAACAGTCTTTTGAGATTCTACTAGGATATATAAACATACCTTTGTGGTTCTACAAGGATATCTAAACAGACTAATGTGATTCTACTTAGATATCTAAACAGACTAATGGGATTCTACTTAGATATCTAAACAGACTAATGGGATTCTACTAAGATATCTAAACAGACCAATGTGATTATACTAAGATATCTAAACAGACCAATGCCATTCTAACAGGATATATAAACAGACTTTTGTGATTCTACTAGGATATCTTAACAGAGAGATGAGATTCTACTAGGATATATAAACAGACTTTTGTGGTTCTACAATGATATCTAAACTACTAGGATATATAAACAGACTTTTGTGATTCTACTAGGATATCTTAACAGACTAATGTGATTCTACTAGGATATCTAAACAGAGAGATGTGATTCTGCTAGGATATATAAACAGACTTTTGTGATTCTACTAGGATATCTAAACAGAGAGATGTGATTCTGCTAGGATATATAAACAGACTTTTGTGATTCTACTAGGATATATAAACAGACAGATGTGATTCTGCTAGGATATATAAACAGACTTTTGAGATTCTACTAGGATATATAAACATACCTTTGTGGTTCTACAAGGATATCTAAACAGACTAATGTGATTCTACTTAGATATCTAAACAGACTAATGGGATTCTACTTAGATATCTAAACAGACTAATGGGATTCTACTAAGATATCTAAACAGACCAATGTGATTCTCAAGGTTATCTTAACTACTAAGATATCTAAACAGACTAATAGGATTCTACTAAGATATTTAAACAGATTAATGGGATTCTACTAAGATATCTAAACAGACCAATGTGATTATACTAAGATATCTAAACAGACCAATGCCATTCTTACAGGATATATAAACAGACTTTTGTGATTCTACTAGGATATCTAAACAGACTTGTAATTCTACTAGGATATCTAAACAGAGAGATGTGATTCTGCTAGGATATATAAACAGAATTTTATGATTCTACTTAGATATCTAAACTACTATGATATCTTAACAGACTATTGTGATTCTACTAGGATATCTAACCAGGCTAATGTGATTCTACTAGGATATCTAAACAAACTAATAGGATTCTACTCAGATATCTATACAGACTAATGTGATTCTACTTAGATATCTAAACAGATTTATGTGATTCTACTGGGATATCTAAACATACTTTTGTGATTCTACTAGGATATCTAAACAGACAAATGCCATTTTATTAGGATATCTAAACAGTTTATGTGATACTACAAGGATATCTAAACAGACTATTGTAATTCTACTAGGATATCTAAACAGACTATTGTAATTCTACTAGGATATCTAACCAGGCTTATTTGATTCTACTAGGATATTTAAACAGACCCATTGTGATTCTACTAAGATATTTAAACAGACTAATGTGAACCTTATATGATATTAAAACAGAACAATAGGATTATCCTACATAGATTGTATCTGATTTATTTCTTGACACATTGAGAATAGTTTACTTAACACAATGATGTCGCTATCAAATCATGTTTAAAGTAGTGCGTTATTCCCCCGCCGTACCAACGCTTTATTTCTGGAACGTTCTGCAAGTGAATGTTTACGTATAGCTTTAAAAACTCGTTTAAGACACTGTTGTGTGCATTTCTGATACATTCTTAAATTATGTCCGCCCGGCGTAGTGCCAAGGAATGAATGTTTTTTAAAAGATAAAGTTGGGCAGCGTCCAATTAGTGTAGGGCTTAGAGAATGTGACGAGATGGAATACGATACATACCACTCATACGTTTTGGTGATTCAGCTCTGGATCTCATAATGTGAATAGCCCGTATGATGTTAATAAACGGTTACACTTAATGATCCAAGTCGTGTTTTGAAAACAAGTAGTCACAAGTTATTTTTATTATTTTGAAAGTCTTGTTGCACACAGTCATACAATGTTTGTCATCAGTCGTGTTTCTGTACAAACAATGCATGACGAGGGTTTGTGATCTCTCCCTGAGGTAAAAGTTATTCAAAGATATATCGTTAATTTATTAGAGATATCTTAAAAAGAATTAGAGATATGTTAAAATGAAACAGAAATGGTCTTCAAATGTAATTAAGATACTAAATTTATAAAATAAACAATACTTAAAATGTAATAGAGTTATATCTGGTGTATTTAGGACGTCAGGGTATATCTTAGTTGTTAATATAAGATATTCTATTAATGGAGATATATTAATTAGTTTGCGAGATACTTTTGTATAACAAAAAGTATGAGGTATCTGGTATAATAAGGATTTGAGGACATTTTGTAATGTTTATCAGATATCTTATAAATCAATGGAGATATCACCATCATCAGTCTCAAATAGTATATAAAATACAATTGTATTATCCTAAACGATACAGAATGGGATATCTCATATAATATACACTGTGTATGTTTATTGTTTATATGATAGCTAATAAATTAATGTAGATATCGCAGTTAGTTTATAAGATAAATTTGTATATCCTAAAGCGTACAGAATGAGATACTCTTTCAGGTAGTTGAATGTCTAGTTGGTTTGCTATACAAGAATTATAAGATGTCCGGGATATTATACAATGTATATCATACCAAACGCTTAAATGTGTGTATAATTGGTATTATCTGATAAAAGTGAGAGAGAATATCGAGGGAGTGAGGGGTATCCTGATATGAGCGGTGTGGCAATATGGTCTATGTGGGGTTTTCGCAAAGTCTTCTTTTGAAAAGTGGTGCCCGGCTATGAAAACATTGTCAAAACGGAAGAGTAGGAAACTATAAAAAGATACAGATATTATGTGCTTCAACGGGGGCAGCAGATTGGTTTTGGTTGCTTCAATGTCCTCTATGAAGGAGACAAAGAGGAAAGTCTCCGTTTCTCCAGGGGAGATATTAGTCGCCTCTTCCGACATTTAATGGGATACAGAGGCATATTCTCTCTCTAAACCTGCAGGAGTAATTTTCCTTGTACTTGTTAAATGTATCTACTGTCCATATACAATATAAACAAAGAGAAATTTACGTCGACGTTTTGCGTATTCTTCACAAACATAAATGATCAGAGCGGTATTACAACATTGATCAACGAAGCAACGAATAAATCGATACATCACACAAAAATCTATAGAGATTTCCAGATGACGTACACATTTCTATTTCCGTTGAACTTTGACCGCATACCTTACATAAAACATCTTCAACGGAATGTCAAGACTGTAATGCAATTATCGATACCAGTGGTAAAGCTCGGAGTGGAATCTTAAGCCTGGTAATTAGTCTTCGGTTCGAAAAGGTCAAATTTGAAATCAGTTGAGGAGACTGACCACCAACATGACAAAGGCATCACCAAATTGACATTTAAGTGACCAATGCCGTGACCATGGGCTGGACGTTACTGAAAATGGACAAAATGAAATCACGTTTGACGAAGAAGAGTAAGAGGGATAGTGTCAGCACACAGGAGAAAGGATTCTCGCTACCGAGGCTTAAAACAAGTGACAAGTTCCACGTGGCCTTCACGCGCTCGGACACGGAGTTCTTAACAATAGCAGTCAAGAAAAGAACCTCACAGAAAGTCGGTAGGTCTTTATTGCGGCCATGGTTTGAAACCTGGGTCCGTATTCATGAAACCATTCTCATGCTCAAATTGAGATTTTGTGCTGAAACCCAGTTTCTTGTTCTGGGGCTAAAGTAGTTGATATTCGCATTTTGTCAATGATTTGGAGAGACCTTTTGCTGAACACTATTTTCAATAACTTGGCTTGTTGACAGTGTCATACGATTTTTGCAAGGCACAAAACATTTGGTTCGAGCTTGAGTATGAGAACGGTTTCATAAATACGGAGCTGGAAATATTTGCGTTTACTTGGCATATTTCAGTTTTAGCAGCACTTGGAAGCTTGTTAGGGTCTTCACACATCGCCGTTAATGGTTTGTTACTCTGTCTAATGCAGAAATGGTTGACTATTTGTTACTACAGAAGAAGGCTATATATGTTTATTTTGAAGTAGTATTTATGTCGTATATACGGCATAGTATAACGTCATCATGAAGTAATTACAAGATACATATATGTACATACAAATGTACATGTATACGTAGATAATAGTCAGAGGAAACTCCGACTTATCTTGTAGGATAAGGTGAATCAGTAGAAGCAGACTATGACGTGAATTTTGTTTTATATAAAAAGAAATTGAACGCATGTTATTAAATCGTAAGTTAATTATTGTTGATTAAAATGAATGATCGATTACCAATGATGAGCGAAAATTCAACCAATCACAGTTTCAGTTTGGCAGTCTCGTGGAAACGCCAAAGAGGCAAGGAGACGGAGAAATTACTACACTAAATTATGTCAAAAGGTCAAGGTCATCCCTGTACGTAGGGTCATGGGTCAGATTGGAGGACCTCACATGTCTGTCCGAGATCATTGCCTCGGAGGCAGAGAAATCAGAGCCATCTGTAAAACAATGAGGGTAGGTTACATTTAACCAAGTATTTCGTAAACCCAGACACGCATTCAATAACACTTGTAACTTGAAAACCTTACAGTTTTATCAAAATGGTGTCGTAGAAAAAGTTGATATCTTGGAAATGAAGATTCCGTTTAGCAACAACTCCTTTAATACAGTGATTATTGAGAAAATTATTTTGCTATTATGATTACGAAGATTATAAACAATACACTTCAAATATTAAGTGGGTAAAAAAGAGATTAAAACTTTACACAAATGCATGGTTTAAATGTTGCAATGCATATAATAAAACCTCGTTAAATTACACATTAGAACCTCATAAGCATGTTAAGACAAGGAACTCAATAACTGTTAAATGATCATTCATCTTTACAAAAAACACTTAATGTCCAGATAACCGAGCTTATACACTGTGTTGGCCTTGTCTTAACTCATTCACCCCTGAAATTTCATAATGAACTATTCCAATCTTTGAATTGGAAGAGTTTAAATGTGTCTTCAGGGGTGAATGAGTTAATTACTCTGATTGAAGGGGGATTGGTGTCTCGGTACACTGGACCTGTCCGGAAACATCATGTCCACACGAGAGGGACGCTATGTCCAGGAGGTGCTGATGTCCACTCCTAAACTAACCACACTGGTAAGGATACAAAACCAATCTCTATAGCAAGCCAGCTTAACTTTTAAAGTGACGTCTCATTTACTTCAGGAGATATCGTATAAGAAATTGAGATAACTATATAATTTTAGGAGATATTTTATAAACAAAAGATATCTCATATAAAACTTATTATAAAATGCAAAAACATACCTCTTTATATTCTTCTAGAGATGTCTTTATTTCTTTACGACATATTTCTATTCATTACAAATGTCTTAGATCATTTAAAGAAATCTCTATTACATCTAAAGATGTCTTTAATTCTTGTAGATATATCTCTAATTTATTCAAAGATAAACTCGATTGATTTTAGATGTATCTATTACTTTAAATAAATATAGTTTTGATTTGAAGATATCTTATTTAATACGTACTTGAGATATCTTTACATGTGATAGATATATGTCTAGCTGAAATAAAAAATATCTTTTAAATAAAGATGCTTTTGAATGATAAAAGTCATATCTCTAAAAACAAAAAGATATCACTTTTAAAGTACTTGTATGTTTTCTAAACCAAATACACTGTAGATATCTCTTTTAAACCATGTTTTAAGATAATTGATTCATTTTCAAATGCCTATGTAACCAAATAATGTCGGATATCGTTACTTCATTTAATTGTATCTCTGTTTGGATTAAAAAATATATAATTTCTTTTAGAGATCCCCCTGTTTTAATTTAAGATATCTCTATTACATTAACATATATATCTATTTGAATATTAGAGATATCTCTATTACAGTGTACATTTAAATATATCTCTATTTGAATATTAGAGATATCACTATTACAGTGTACATTTAAATATATCTCTATTTGAATATTAGAGATATCTCTATTACAGTGTACATTTAAATATATCTCTATTTGAATATTAGAGATATCTCTATTACAGTGTACATTTAAATATATCTCTATTTGAATATTAGAGATATCTCTATTACAGTGTACATTTAAATATATCTCTATTTGAATATTAGAGATATCTCTATTACAGTGTACATTTAAATATATCTCTATTTGAATATTAGAGATATCTCTATTACAGTGTACATTTAAATATATCTCTATTTGAATATTAGAGATATCTCTATTACAGTGTACATTTAAATATATCTCTATTTGAATATTAGAGATATCTCTATTACAGTGTACATTTAAATATATCTCTATTTGAATATTAGAGATATCTCTATTACAGTGTACATTTAAATATATCTCTATTTGAATATTAGAGATATCTCTATTACAGTGTACATTTAAATATATCTCTATTTGAATATTAGAGATATCTCTATTACAGTGTACATTTAAATATATCTCTATTTGAATATTAGAGATATCTCTATTACAGTGTACATTTAAATATATCTCTATTTGAATATTAGAGATATCTCTATTACAGTGTACATTTAAATATATCTCTATTTGAATATTAGAGATATCTCTATTACAGTGTACATTTAAATATATCTCTATTTGAATATTAGAGATATCTCTATTACAGTGTACATTTAAATATATCTCTATTTGAATATTAGAGATATCTCTATTACAGTGTACATTTAAATATATCTCTATTTGAATATTAGAGATATCTCTATTACAGTGTACATTTAAATATATCTCTATTTGAATATTAGAGATATCTCTATTACAGTGTACATTTAAATATATCTCTATTTTAATATTAGAGATATCTCTATTACAGTGTACATTTAAATATATCTCTATTTTAATATTAGAGATATCTCTATTACAGTGTACATTTAAATATATCTCTAGTTGAATTAGGTGTATCTTTATTTAGTATAATGCTATCTGTAATACTTTTGCGACCCACTTTGGGTTTCGATGTTATGTCGGGTTTTCGTAAGTCGTAGTTAGGATTCCATGTCTGAGATTCTGCTAACCTTTCCACGCTCTCGAGATATTTCATATTAGTATTGGTACGTTGTATACTGACGACCACATCTCCTGATAGCAGCTGATGAAGCTGCTCCCGTTCCTGTACAGAGATGGTTATCTGTGACGGTGACGGATGGTATATATATATATATATACAGGTATATCTTACTACTGACACCACAGATAAGGGATCAAGTCGTTTCCAATTAGTAATATCTTCAATCAGATTCATTTAGTTTACGAGCAGGGTATAATATCGAGCTCAGTATGTCGTATGTTGAAATATTGCACATGTTGGTCTATTTCCCGGTGTGTTGTATAACCATAAATAAGGACACACACAATCTTAGTCTAGTTTTGTAATCGGCAGGCTTTAGATGATTGTGAACTGGACAGTGAGACTCTAGATGACCTGTCCAAATGTCCAGCTGTCTGTCAGCTCCAACACCTTAGTCTGGCAGGTAACTTAGAAACTTAGAAAACACTTATGTTGTAAAAATGAACTTGTCGTTAACATTACGCTGCGTTGCTCTCTGTACCCTAGCCTAACGTATTCGTGATTCTTACAATTGAGTGAATTGGCACTTGAAATGATTTCACGATCCCCGATGCAGATGTTTGGTTTTAGCTATCTTTGGCAGGCAATGCAATGCAATGCAAATGTAAATATTAACTCTTAATACTTTCACTATAAACTTATATCGCTACGGTAAACATTGTAGTATTCTATATTAATTCAATCATTCGATTTGTAGGTAATCGTATACAGGACAAAGACAGTGGGTCTATAACACGCATTATACAGGTAAATGTATACAAGTTCAAGTTGTTTATTTAAGTGTCACATATCACAATTACATTTATGTTCATTAATAAATATAAAATACTTGTACAAAATATAAATCAATTCCATTGGTACATATAAAATACTTGCAGTTGGCTGTTTCCTAGAACTTAAAATAGTTTGTTTAACACAAAAAAAACCCACTTGTAATAGGGATCAATATCGACATTAGATTATTGTGAGACTACCCTTCTTATTATTATTAACATGTAGGTTGCAGTGACTCAAAGTGCGCTACCTTAGGGTTGGGGAGAGCCCTACCAGCGAAGACAGGTCGCTCTGCGCCACTGCAATCATACGATGTAACTTTAAAAATAAAATATTTTTTTATCAGTTTAAAAAAAGGAATAACAGGTTAAAAGTAATTGAGAAATCGATTGGCTCCAAGCGGTTGGGGAGAGCTCTACCGGCGAGGGCTTCTCGAGGTCCCTTCTTAAGGTTACATTTAATAGTTTAAAACACGGTTAAAAGGGCAAAATTTTAGTATTGATCAATAATTAACAAATTAAATAATATTTCAAGGTCTATGACCTATGGTTATAACAGGTTAAAAGGAAATTGAGAAAACGATTAGCTTCAAGCGGTTGGGCCAGTCCCTACCAGCGAGGGCTTTTCGAAGTCCCATCTCAAAGGTACATTTACAACTTTAAAACACGATAGAGAAAAATAAACTTTAAACATTGATCAATGGCTTTAATATATTTAAGAATATTTCAAAGTTAAAGGGAGCTTACCCACTTATAAACCAAACCCCTGCATTGATCCCTGGTAAAAAAAAATGTATTTTTAAATAAAACATGTAATTTAATGTGATACTCAGCCGGATACGGCTTACGAAACACTAATTAATTATTTGCATATACATACAGTCAAGATAAAGAATTCAACGATAAACACCAAGAATCTGTCTGAGTTTTACAAATTAAAAATCGATATTGTGTCATTTTAAGGCTTTTTGACAAAAAGCGTCACACATGTAAATTATTTGGCAGCACTCTTAACATGATAATTGATGAACACACAATTTGTTTGAAATTTGTTTCGGCCTAAAGTGACACGATGATTTATGCTAGTCAATTATCTCACCACCTATTACGTAATGTGTGTTGGCAAAGGCATGTAAATTGCGTGCAGACGTTCCTAATTCAATTATAACATTGCCAGTCTGTAATTGTTAACGTCGTTTTTACAACGTTGTAGTGCATTATATTCTTCCAGAACTGCAAGGCACTAAGACACTTCAACTTGAGCCATAATGCGTTTGAAGCGGATGGGTGCAGAATGCTGGGTCAGGCGATCGGTAAGAACTGACAAGATAGACTATAGGCCTATGTATAATGCTAGTACATCGCGAAATATCTCGTCTCAAACACAGGGACCTGATAATGAAGTATTGTACAAAGCGTTTTGATACTTGATTGACAGGAAGTATAATAAGAGTCTTTTTTCTCTCTCTCTCTCTCATGTCCGCGACTATAGGCCTATGATGCTATTACATCGCGAAACATCTCGTCTCAAACACAGGGACCTGATGACACACTTTTTGATTGACAAGACGTTTTATAGGAGTCTTTTTTTTCTCTCTCAGGTCAGTGTTTTGAAAGTCCCAGTAACGATTGTGTCAAGTTACAGCATAAAAGAATACTGTTAAATGCGAAACTATCGTGGTATATGGTAAGACCACAGTGACCAACAACAGACAAGTCAGTATTCATATAGGAAGCATACTATAGGTTGATAAATCGTTCAAGGAAGGTGATCAACCAAGTTTACAAATAAGATACTCGAGACATACCGTGGCATGCACAACTAAATGTAATCGCCCGGTATTAATACTCCGCGTAACTATCTACGCGACAGGCCAATTTGGTCTGGTTACAAACCATCTGTCTAAACCAAATAATTTAAAAATTAGTACTTAACCACAATAGAAAGTACCTGCATTTATGTACCATATTCTATAACCATGTGCTACACTATATGAAGGAATTTCTTTCACAAATCTTAGTCATAAAAATAACAAGCTGGTACAGAAATACACATAACGACAACTCCTATGTCATGATCTACCACGGAACAATATTATAATCTACCGTAGATAAATCGGGACATTGAAACTCATCTTCTCACTACCTTTTCTCTGTAATGTAAGAGGACAATGATATTGATACATACGGCTACTTTACAATAGTCATGATCGGCTTTCTTAGCGTATTTCAGTTATGACACATTTACTCGTTCTTTGTGTATTCATCATTGAATTGGACAAATAATCGTTACCCATACTTGACATCGATACTAGACAATCGCAACAGCCATGAAGGTGTTACAGTGATCCTATAAAGAATGTCAAGAACCAAAAGCGTTTGAGTACCACGTTAATAGTGGCAAGCTTACGGACGCTGGCCCTTCCATTCAATGTATAATAAAATATTTCGTTCAAGGTTTGATAATTAATACGAAATCCGCATTGTATTTTTTCCATTTACATAAGTTTTATGGTTTTTTGACAGTTTTTTTTATTTCACATGTAGCATGCTACACAAAGTAGAAATTATCGCCAAAGCCATGTAACAATTAAATACATTGAAAAATGGCTATTTTAATAACATTTCAGAGGAAAACACCAGCATTAAAGAACTTGACCTTAGCTGGAATCACATCCGGGGACGTGGCAGTATATACATATCACGTGGTATACAGGTACAGTCAAACCTGTCTAATCCGTTCACCATTAGTACGGATTAAACAGGTTCTTTATTATTTCAATGAAACTTGATATCGATATATCTACACAGGTTAACAAAGTGTCTAGTTTTGTACAGGTTAACTGGAAAGACATCATAAACCTGCCAGGAAGCATGAAACATCTACCTAGCAAACGATCTATTTACCATGTGTTACTACAGATCAATGGATTGGCCTCAACAAGAATTTCAGGGATGAAAACGGGGAATTAAGTGTCATGCTCAGACCAGTCTATTTTAAGAATATGACAAATTGGCCTTTAAGTGAGTTTAATCTTCATAATAATAATAAGTCGAGGTTCTTATATACCGCTTTATCACAACCTAGTTCGTAGGTCGTCTCAAAGCGGTTCACAAATTATTATCCTTGGTTATAGGGCCTTTTCAACCAGCCAATACATTTCTCAACTCCCTGGGGAGCATACATCCAGTGCTGCCATTTCGGCGCTAACAGCTAGCATTCAACCATTCTAGCACTGCCCAACCACGTACTCATTTACAGCTGAGTAGACTGAAACAAGCGGAGTAAAGTATCTTGCTTCAAAGATACAACACAGTGCCGTGCCGCGACTCAAACCCGCAACCCTTCTGTCACGAGCCCGGCGTTTTACCACTAAACTACCGTGCCTCTTAATGGCACTCCAGTACTTAGATTCGATCTAGAGCGTTCCACTAGCTGTAGTGATGATACAAGTCTAAACATTATCCTTTACCTTCAGTACAACACCTGTATCACGGACATCAACCTGGCCTGGAACGGCTTTGGGTTCGAGGGCTGTTCGGCCATGTCCGAGGCTTTACGTCACAACACGACACTGACGAAGTTAAATCTGGCCTGCAATAGGGTCCATCCTCCAGCAATGCTGGAACTGACCAGAGGTATCTGTGTAAACAAGTGCCTTCTCGTGCTGGACGTACGTATAAACCAATTGTCGTGTAGCCTGATGACAGGGTGTTTCGTATAAGGGTTACATGAACTTCTGTATGAACAAATTATTCTTTCGTTTAGAATATAACCATGGCTAGAATGTTTCACTTTGATTTTTTTTATATATATATATAGACATTCTGCATAGTGCCTAATAGTTTTGGAGTGGAACGGTTCCCATTGTATTTGTATTTCTTGCCACACTGCATACTGCAGTTGATGTATTATGGTTTGCTAATAGCTCGCATATGTTAAGAAACCTACAAATATGTCCACTCTGTAATATTTATATAGAATCTCGAGTGATCCTCTCAGATGAAAAAATGCGTAAAATAAGACATAAAATTGCGTCTTTTTCATGGTTTACACCGTAGATATATCTGTGTGTTGACTGCTAAATATTAACCCAAAGACATCAGGTGGTATCTCCAAAATATGAAATAACATTGTACGATATATATATATATATATATATAGTCATTCAAAGACGGGCTGCCGATGGTTTCGTTATTTTTAAGGACTATGAAATAAATATATTTCCAGTTGCAATACATTAAAACGCATATAACATAGGTAGCATGTGATAACATGTGTGAAGCAACTCAGTTAGTTTTTGAACATTTGAAAATCGTATTCCGACAGCTAAATAGCTGCACATTCTTTCAGAAACAACCCACCTGTCTTCACAGCGAAAAAAAACCCCACACAGCTTTGCTGCCATGGGACTAGTAGCAATGGATAGACTATATAATTGCTAAAGTCCAGGCAACTCTGGTTTAACAGGGTACGAGAAAACAAATTATTTGACTTTGGGGCAAGATGAGCAAATATCAAACCTCGGTGTAAAAATGTGTTACCTCGAGACATAAACGTAAGAATATAAAGCCGTGACACGGCACCATGTAGTCCGTTTGTTGTGGTTATGAACTAATTTTATTTTTAACCTACTTGCAGCTAAGTAACAACCCCATCACGCCCATATATACTACCATCCTTATCAACGCCATTAAGAAAAGTCCAGAGATGTCGCTAGAACTACTGCGTCTTGAGGTACGTACGGTGGAATAGGGTTAGAATGACGCATTTATACAGGAGCCACTTCCTACCTAACGACTGTTCTGTCTGCACTGGTGTTGAAAATATTTTCTATCGAAAGCGATTAAAGATGTTATAATTAATTTTGTTCAATTTCAATACTTTCTTTATTGAGTGAACAATATTTGAATATTTTGACGTTAGAGGTCAGGCCGATTTAGAGCATTTGGTTAAGTTATGGATGTTTTACGTCGTCACATCACATTTACAAATTCTGTAACTATGGTGCAAAACTAGGTTAGTAGCTAGCCAGAGTTTCCTTTGGCCCTGACACCAGACTTAGACATTTTGACAGAAAGATGTCTTGTCTGTCAAAATGTCTAAGTCTGGTGTCAGGGCCAGAGGAAACTCGGGCTAGGATAGTAGCATAAAACAGACAGACAGGCAGGAAGACAGATAGGCCAGCAAGCAGATGATTCATTTGTTTCCCTTTAAAGATAGTTCATGTCATACCTGTATAAAATACACACAAATGAACATCGGTCCAATTGCCTTTGTCAGAAATCTAACGTAACTTTGTTAATAACATTTTACTTCCAGAAAATTGTGGTTGATAAACCATTTGTAGATACATTAACCGAGTTGAGGAAACAGCGCGGTTTCGAGGCTGTTTACGAATTGGCACTTCCGGTAAAGAGCATCTCCGAGGACAAGATGCGGAAGGAAATCCAGGCTCCGTCTGTATTTAACATGGACCCACTTAAGTTGCTGTACATGCTCAAGGAGAAGAACCGTGCCCAGGACTTCTTTAGGCGGATTAACAAAGACAACGACGACTCGGTGTCTCCTGAGGAAATCAAACAGCTGTTCAAAGTGAGGCTTCTTCCGCTTCTTAAAGACGCTCTTGTCAATGAAGAACTGTAATCATTAGCGTACTCGTTGTTGGAAAAAAGTTTCATAAATGTATCAAAACTTTTGATGATAAATATCATTTGAC
Source organism: Mizuhopecten yessoensis (assembly GCF_002113885.1). Lineage (NCBI taxonomy): Eukaryota > Metazoa > Mollusca > Bivalvia > Pectinida > Pectinidae > Mizuhopecten > Mizuhopecten yessoensis. The sequence continues at coordinate 86,478 of NW_018407738.1, read as the reverse complement.
TAAATACACGCCAGGTATCCTATCAGAAAGTGTCGAAACGCAGAGGAGGTAAGGGAGCAAAGGAGAATTCGTAGATATAAACTAGCACGCGATCACTGTTGTTCATGTCCGGAAAGTTCAGCAATACATCATCAATTTGAAAATCCCTTTACATTAAATAATTAAATTCCATGTCCATAATGTCCTGAAAAATCCGATTCTAGTGTTCCTATTGTCACAATGGTTTTCCGCTCCCTCTTTTAAGTGTTATAAATGAACGACCCCTGCTATGTAACCTGACAATTCTTATCATATCTACACAAGCATAGATTTTGTTTTTCAAATCATGTGTCCATTGAATAGGAACGAACAATGTACTTGATACTCAGCTACATGTATGTGTTGGGAAGCTAAAATAAATGTTCTATACCTGAGCCTGTCCAATAGCGGTTGGTCTTGTATCATTAATTTGTGGACATGTACAAAAAGGTGTTATCTTGCGACTCGGAGCTTAAGTATATAAGACAGTATTTGCATAAGTCTAGTGACTTTCTGAGAATTCCTCCACTCATCATTCTCAGACAAGTTTGTACCTAATGTCAGCGCGGAGTAACTAGCGTACAGGCAAATGCGTGTAAATACGATTAAGTTTGTACCTAATGTCACTAGGGAATAGTTTTAGGGAAGTTTCCTCGCAAAGGGGGTAGTAATTACCCTATTTTCGATGAAACTTCCCCATTTTCGATGAAACTTCCCCATTTTCGATGAAACTTCCCCAAAAAAGTTTTATTTCCCCATTCCCGGTAGGACTTCCCCTTTTCTGTGAAATTTCCCCTTGGTCCGCTGAAACTTCCCCTTTCTGCTGAAACTTCCCCTTTCCGCTGAAACTTCCCTTTTCTGCTGAAACTTCCCCTTTCCGCTGAAACTTCCCCTTTCC
>NW_018407738.1:15195-74647 GCF_002113885.1 Mizuhopecten yessoensis | reverse complement strand
AAAGGGGAAGTTTCAGCGGAAAGGGGAAGTTTCAGCAGAAAGGGGAAGTTTCAGCGGAAAGGGGAAGTTTCAGCGGACCAAGGGGAAATTTCACAGAAAAGGGGAAGTCCTACCGGGAATGGGGAAATCCTACCGGAATAGGGAAGTCCTACCGGGAATGGGGAAGTTTCATCGAAAATAGGGTAATTTCTACCCCCTTTGCGAGGAAACTTCCCCAAAACTATTCCCTAGTGTGTCAGCGCGGAGTAACTAGCGTACAGGCAAATGCGTGTAAATACGATTATTTTAGTGAATGAAAAACAACATGAAATGTTCGTTATGCATAAACATTCGTTGTTTTCGTGGTTGCTATTGAACCACGAAAATGAACACAACGAATTGGAATGCTATACGTGTCTACTGTTTGTTGATATAGGATATCCACGAAACTTTGTACAGTACCACGAAACGATCTAAATAGGTTCAAACCACGAAGGAAAGTACCCACGAACATTTCGTGTTATTCAGTATTTAGGGTGTTTTAGTAAGACCGAGACAATGCGATTGTTTTCCTATTATGTTCATATTGTCTAGTGACAGTTGTTATCCACTCTGGTCTTGTATATATGTTTCTTTACATCTGTTGAGAATGAGATGCATCCAAACCTTTTTGGTGTAAATCTTTATCTAGATTAATTTTGAATTGTTGCCACAGCACGGACCAGCGTTCGATTCACTCGATACAAAATGCACTCGATACAAAATGATCCTTTCAGAAACGAATTATATCTAGTGAATCAATAGAAGTAGTAGCTTGTATGTTGTTTAAGTTATCTTTTTACGATCTACTGTAATAACAAACTAATGATAGTTCTCAAAGGTGATGAGTATGCCGTGCACTTTACACAATTGTATATTACGTTTTTAGGAATCCGGGGTACCTGTTTCGGACATGGTCATTGACAAGATCGTCAATTTTCTGGACGAGGATGGAGACGGACATATCGACATGAGGTAATTCACATGGGGACGCTACCATATAAATAAATCTTATGATAAATTAAAGACATGTTGAGTAGACATTTTTGAGGTGGTAGCACTGGTACATTTTGTACGTTCAAATTAATGCAGGGTAAGTATTCTTCAATATCCGTTCAAACACTAAATTTAAGTGCTTTAGAAGTTTGCTTTTTTATACAAACTAAATGTACTTGCTCATTTTACACGAACTTTATGTGTTTCTGACGTATATCTCTACAATTGCACTTAGAATGTAATGCATGCTTCGTCTGTTTATATCATATTCCGTCTTTGTGTATTGCAGAGTTATCTTCTCTTAGGAGCAGGTATTGATTGTTACGTCACTTGTTTGTGAGAGCAACGTCATCAATTTTTGAGAAAACGACGTAATTTTCTCACGCAAACCAATGACGTAACAATCAATCCCTGCTCCCAAGAGAAGATAACTCTGCAATACGCAAAGACGGAATACTGGTACATTGATATGATAGGTATTCGGTTTGATACGTTAGTTGCCAAATGTTTATAGCGACATGCTGTTTATAAAGACAAGATGATGTTAAATGTCATCTTCGCTAGCCAAGTGTTTACGAAACGAACACTTGGCAAGCGAAGATGGTTAAATGTGGGTATTACAATTTCTGTTCCAATAAGGGAGTTCCTTGCCGGAGACAAGAAGATGAGGAAGATGTCCAGAGACACGAGACGGACGGGAGACGATGACATCAACAAGTATTCACGGTCCTTTAGGAAAGGAAACATCGACCCGATGACATTCAGACTCAAGGTGTCGAACGCGCCTAACCTTCTGTCCCCCGTGCTGTCACGAGAGTCGTCTACAAGTGGCGATTCTCAAAGGAAACTGTCTAGTTGAAACAAGCATGTGACATCGTGACATGGGAAAACGGGGTTTAAAACAGAATATTCCGGTTGACAGTCATGGTGGCATCAACAGCCTTAAGCTGTGTTACATTCGTGATCCGAATCCGATTAATCCATAGTCTTACAAGCAGTGCAATGATTGTCGAACTGGATATCATTCAGAACGGATACATTTTTTAAACATTATGCGGAGACGTATAAGGTATGATAGAAGGGGGGCAACTCAGTTATACTTATTGTGTGTAAGACTGTTGGCGACCTGGGAAGACCCGATCAAAATAGAAAGTGTTAGGGTAGACTAAACTGACTCTCTATGCTTACAGAACCAATAAATATGCCTGGTTGAATTGTGGCGGTGAAAATAGACCAATATCAGATGTTATCATTTTGATTGATACATACATGTATATATACAATGTAATCTACGAAAACAAATAATGTTTTATACAATAAACAATAAAATTGATGATACTAACAGACAAATGTTAGCCGTTATTGGTCAATGTTAAAAAAACATCAGCCATAATTATGTCGAGGTAGCATATTATGCCAGGGGCGTTTCTAGGATATTTGAAAGAGGGGGCGTAGAATCAAATCTTTCGCCGAGCAGAGCGAGGGTAAAAAAATGTTGGACCTTTTTTTTTGCTAAAAAACATAAAATAATTGTGAAATGCACTAATGTAACTAATGTTCCTGACTTGGAGCATGTATATTTTATAGTTAAAGTGTCAGGGTTTGACATTTGTATGCCGAATTCTCTCCATTAATTGTCTATGGTATATTAAAATGATTGGATGGATCTTAACAGCAGTAGACCAATAACGAGAAATTCCAAATTCTAGGGTATAAGGCGTTACTTAACATTTCAATAGTCCTAGGCCAGGATTTTATGAACGGGAGGCGTAATTACGGTTGCCCTGGCAGAGGGTCCATGGGGAAGCTCAGAAGCTCCTGGATTTCAACAATTTAGCATCAAATTATGAAGTAGCCAGACTAATAAATATCTCTCTATTTTAGATTAAGTTCTGGTTTCGTTGAACGACACACATGACAAGACAAACAAACACTGAAGTATAAAGTTCTTTCGTTCTAAATATTGTATGCTTTAATGTGGAATACATGATTGAATATGATAAATTGCCATATTCAATACAATATTAGCAGATTACGATATTTTTTTATTTTTTTTTGTACGCCCATTACGCCCTCACCTGGACCCGCCTCTGTATTATGCGTTCTAGAGCTGGCTGAGAACGACTTAAATTGGGTATACAGGTTAGCAGTACCATGAAAGGTTGTTGTAGAATTTCAAAATATATTGCATGCTATTTTTCTGTTATTTTATATGTTTCGAACATGTTTGATAGTTGTTTTTATTCTATCGTTAACAGGTCCTAACCATGAATGGTGTCTCAACTAAAAAGCGAATCCGATTGTGTGCATTGTTATCGTACCAGTCAGACTTTTCCCGATACAGAAACCACAATATGAATTGAGACCGACAGGTTACGGTACTGGCTGTTAATATGTCAACGGTTTTTGATATATATATTTTTTATTTAGTATAACGTGTCACTATCAGATGTGAGTAAACATACTAGAACACATTATTCTGTAAGAACCATCACATGGATGATAGACATGTTATATATTTTATAGAAACACACTTTTGGAGTTACACATTTTAAATATTTATGTAGGCTTCCCAGAATACCATATACTGCCCTGTTGTGCTATCTTGCTGGGCGTTCCTTATTTGATCCACTTGGACTACATTGTTTCATGTCAAGGAATTTGAAATTAAGTCATATATTATCGTAAACAGAGCAACTCAGTTACTAAACTATTGGTCACTTTAAACTTCAGAAACACTTATAGTGTTTGTAAACGTTTTTCTAATCTTCTGTTCAAACTGATTTAACGTAGCACGACCCGATACTTCCATATTTACCAGGGGATTTTAATATCGCCAAATGACCCTGACCTTAAACTAGTGTTAATCCGATTAGTGATAATACTTAACACGTATTAATGACGGGCTAATATAGGGACCTGTGTTGAATGCCCTTTAATCTTATTATTGGCCAATCAATATTTGAAAATAACAGATTTTCAAAATATTGAATATATTTAGATTACAGTTGATCCCGAGATTGAGAATGCAATTAAAAGCAATTTTCAACCATTTTTCCTTCATTTTACCGCAGCTCCCGATTTATAATGTCAGAACATAAAAAAAAATTAAATTTACAAGCTGTTTAAAAAATACTTAAACGATTTTGGCCACGTTTTTTTTTACATTTTGTAAAATTAAGCGATACTTTAATAAATACAGAATCATCCATCAAGGCGCGTTTAGAAGTGTCCCGTTATTTAGATATAATTTAATATTGCTTGTACATGTAACAGGCATTTTCATTGGCTTACAATTTTATGTTACCAGCCAATAACGTAAAAAACGACGTCGCCGTTATTACGCTGCTGTATCAACCAATCAGTAATAATTTCTAAGAGAAAAGATTCCATCAATATAAGTGGATTTCCACAGGGATTGTGTATAGTAGATTAAATTATAAGAATTGACTTGAATATATGTTTTATGTTATGGAGCTATAACACAAAAAAACGAAGTGTACTCTCATCATAAACCATCCAATCCTTTTGCATTTTTTGGCAATAAAATATGTTTAAACTAGACTAGAGACATTCCGTTTTTTGTGTTATATCTCCATAACATGAAAAACATATTCAAATTAATCCTTAAATAGGCAATCAAAGGTGACCGCTCCTTACTGACGATAATTTTAATGAGCTAACAGGTCACGTGGTACTTGTGACGTTCGAGTGGCACGCTTGTATCACTGGTCCATATAACAGTAGCTAGGGTCCATGAGCTACACCCTCCTATATATTTCTGATTTGATTCAATTGACACGTCTGACAGTGTGATTCTTGGCATAAACTACATACTTATGCATTTCTCTATCAATTTAGGTTGAAAGCAGAACGAAAACAAATCACTATTTACGTAAATATTTACATCGAAGGACGATTCTGATATATATATATATATGGCAGGGACGTAAGATCTACAGAAGTAAAAATAAGTGGACAAATACCTTAATAATAAAAATGAACGAGGAACCGTTACGAACTGTATATCAAATGGGAGTACTCCTAATATTCTAGGAGTCAAGAATTGTAAACATTAGTTCAATACTTTTGTTTACAGTCTACCTAACTGAACAAAAATCAAGTAACGCGGGGATCACTGTATTTTCAGGTGTTTTATATTACATGTAATGACTTAAAAAGACCGCATTAGTAGGTAAAGGTCAGCAAAACCTCTCTATTTTAATACAATCTCAAGTGATGTAGGTATTTATATGTCGCTATATACTAACTAAATTTTTAATAACAATTTTCATTTGATCTTTTTGCCTGTATAAATATCAGCATATGGTAGTTATATAAGTAGTCCGTTTTATATCGTTACCATGCAGTTTATAGCGTTACAAACTACAGTAATCCTAAAAGGATCATAGCGTGTTCTTAATTTCCGACCAAAGCCCTTCGGAGTCATGCATACACCTATTACAATACCTAGATATGGTGTAACAGGTGGTAATATTTACAATATCAATTGTAAATTTGTGTAATCCCGAATAACCGGTTGTTAATTTCTCCAATACACATGTAATGATACAGTATCGAGTAGAGGAAGAGAAATAACCCATAAATAGTATACAGCCAACACAGAGGGACGTAGTACAGCCAACACAGAGGGACTTAGTACAGTCAACACAGAGGGACGTAGTACAGCCCACACAGACGGACGTAGTAAAGCCCAAACAGAGGGACGTAGTACAGCCAACACGGAGGGACTTATTAGAGCCCACACAGAGGGACGTAGTAAAGCCCAAACAGAGGGACGTAGTACAGCCAACACAGACGGACATAGTACAGTCCACACAGACGGACATATTACAGCCAACACAGAGGGACATATTACAGCCCACACAGAGGAACGTAGTAAAGCCCAAACAGAGGGACGTAGTACAGTCCACACAGACGGACATATTACAGCCAACACAGAGGGACATATNTTTTTTATGCCGAATTCTCTCCATTAATTGTCTATGGTATATTAAAATGATTGGATGGATCTTAACAGCAGTAGACCAATAACGAGAAATTCCAAATTCTAGGGTATAAGGCGTTACTTAACATTTCAATAGTCCTAGGCCAGGATTTTATGAACGGGAGGCGTAATTACGGTTGCCCTGGCAGAGGGTCCATGGGGAAGCTCAGAAGCTCCTGGATTTCAACAATTTAGCATCAAATTATGAAGTAGCCAGACTAATAAATATCTCTCTATTTTAGATTAAGTTCTGGTTTCGTTGAACGACACACATGACAAGACAAACAAACACTGAAGTATAAAGTTCTTTCGTTCTAAATATTGTATGCTTTAATGTGGAATACATGATTGAATATGATAAATTGCCATATTCAATACAATATTAGCAGATTACGATATTTTTTTATTTTTTTTTGTACGCCCATTACGCCCTCACCTGGACCCGCCTCTGTATTATGCGTTCTAGAGCTGGCTGAGAACGACTTAAATTGGGTATACAGGTTAGCAGTACCATGAAAGGTTGTTGTAGAATTTCAAAATATATTGCATGCTATTTTTCTGTTATTTTATATGTTTCGAACATGTTTGATAGTTGTTTTTATTCTATCGTTAACAGGTCCTAACCATGAATGGTGTCTCAACTAAAAAGCGAATCCGATTGTGTGCATTGTTATCGTACCAGTCAGACTTTTCCCGATACAGAAACCACAATATGAATTGAGACCGACAGGTTACGGTACTGGCTGTTAATATGTCAACGGTTTTTGATATATATATTTTTTATTTAGTATAACGTGTCACTATCAGATGTGAGTAAACATACTAGAACACATTATTCTGTAAGAACCATCACATGGATGATAGACATGTTATATATTTTATAGAAACACACTTTTGGAGTTACACATTTTAAATATTTATGTAGGCTTCCCAGAATACCATATACTGCCCTGTTGTGCTATCTTGCTGGGCGTTCCTTATTTGATCCACTTGGACTACATTGTTTCATGTCAAGGAATTTGAAATTAAGTCATATATTATCGTAAACAGAGCAACTCAGTTACTAAACTATTGGTCACTTTAAACTTCAGAAACACTTATAGTGTTTGTAAACGTTTTTCTAATCTTCTGTTCAAACTGATTTAACGTAGCACGACCCGATACTTCCATATTTACCAGGGGATTTTAATATCGCCAAATGACCCTGACCTTAAACTAGTGTTAATCCGATTAGTGATAATACTTAACACGTATTAATGACGGGCTAATATAGGGACCTGTGTTGAATGCCCTTTAATCTTATTATTGGCCAATCAATATTTGAAAATAACAGATTTTCAAAATATTGAATATATTTAGATTACAGTTGATCCCGAGATTGAGAATGCAATTAAAAGCAATTTTCAACCATTTTTCCTTCATTTTACCGCAGCTCCCGATTTATAATGTCAGAACATAAAAAAAAATTAAATTTACAAGCTGTTTAAAAAATACTTAAACGATTTTGGCCACGTTTTTTTTTACATTTTGTAAAATTAAGCGATACTTTAATAAATACAGAATCATCCATCAAGGCGCGTTTAGAAGTGTCCCGTTATTTAGATATAATTTAATATTGCTTGTACATGTAACAGGCATTTTCATTGGCTTACAATTTTATGTTACCAGCCAATAACGTAAAAAACGACGTCGCCGTTATTACGCTGCTGTATCAACCAATCAGTAATAATTTCTAAGAGAAAAGATTCCATCAATATAAGTGGATTTCCACAGGGATTGTGTATAGTAGATTAAATTATAAGAATTGACTTGAATATATGTTTTATGTTATGGAGCTATAACACAAAAAAACGAAGTGTACTCTCATCATAAACCATCCAATCCTTTTGCATTTTTTGGCAATAAAATATGTTTAAACTAGACTAGAGACATTCCGTTTTTTGTGTTATATCTCCATAACATGAAAAACATATTCAAATTAATCCTTAAATAGGCAATCAAAGGTGACCGCTCCTTACTGACGATAATTTTAATGAGCTAACAGGTCACGTGGTACTTGTGACGTTCGAGTGGCACGCTTGTATCACTGGTCCATATAACAGTAGCTAGGGTCCATGAGCTACACCCTCCTATATATTTCTGATTTGATTCAATTGACACGTCTGACAGTGTGATTCTTGGCATAAACTACATACTTATGCATTTCTCTATCAATTTAGGTTGAAAGCAGAACGAAAACAAATCACTATTTACGTAAATATTTACATCGAAGGACGATTCTGATATATATATATATATGGCAGGGACGTAAGATCTACAGAAGTAAAAATAAGTGGACAAATACCTTAATAATAAAAATGAACGAGGAACCGTTACGAACTGTATATCAAATGGGAGTACTCCTAATATTCTAGGAGTCAAGAATTGTAAACATTAGTTCAATACTTTTGTTTACAGTCTACCTAACTGAACAAAAATCAAGTAACGCGGGGATCACTGTATTTTCAGGTGTTTTATATTACATGTAATGACTTAAAAAGACCGCATTAGTAGGTAAAGGTCAGCAAAACCTCTCTATTTTAATACAATCTCAAGTGATGTAGGTATTTATATGTCGCTATATACTAACTAAATTTTTAATAACAATTTTCATTTGATCTTTTTGCCTGTATAAATATCAGCATATGGTAGTTATATAAGTAGTCCGTTTTATATCGTTACCATGCAGTTTATAGCGTTACAAACTACAGTAATCCTAAAAGGATCATAGCGTGTTCTTAATTTCCGACCAAAGCCCTTCGGAGTCATGCATACACCTATTACAATACCTAGATATGGTGTAACAGGTGGTAATATTTACAATATCAATTGTAAATTTGTGTAATCCCGAATAACCGGTTGTTAATTTCTCCAATACACATGTAATGATACAGTATCGAGTAGAGGAAGAGAAATAACCCATAAATAGTATACAGCCAACACAGAGGGACGTAGTACAGCCAACACAGAGGGACTTAGTACAGTCAACACAGAGGGACGTAGTACAGCCCACACAGACGGACGTAGTAAAGCCCAAACAGAGGGACGTAGTACAGCCAACACGGAGGGACTTATTAGAGCCCACACAGAGGGACGTAGTAAAGCCCAAACAGAGGGACGTAGTACAGCCAACACAGACGGACATAGTACAGTCCACACAGACGGACATATTACAGCCAACACAGAGGGACATATTACAGCCCACACAGAGGAACGTAGTAAAGCCCAAACAGAGGGACGTAGTACAGTCCACACAGACGGACATATTACAGCCAACACAGAGGGACATATTACAGCCCACACAGAGGGACGTAGTAAAGCCCAAACAGAGGGACGTAGTATAGTCCACACAGACGGACATATTACAGCCAACACAGAGGGACATTTTACAGCCCACACAGAGGGACGTAGTAAAGCCCAAACAGAGGGACGTAGTACAGTCCACACAGACGGACATATTACAGCCAACACAGAGGGACATATTACAGCCCACACAGAGGGACGTAGTAAAGCCCAAACAGAGGGACGTAGTACAGTCCACACAGACGGACATATTACAGCCAACACAGAGGGACATTTTACAGCCCACACAGAGGGACGTAGTAAAGCCCAAACAGAGGGACGTAGTACAGCCAACACAGAGGTACTAAGTACAGCCAACACAGAGGGACTTAGTACAGTCAACACAGAGGGACGTAGTACAGCCCAAACAGAGGGACGTAGTACAGCCAACACAGAGGGACGTAGTACAGTCAACACAGAGGGACTTAGTACAGCCATCACAGAGGGACGTAGTACAGTCAACACAGCGGGACGTAGTACAGCCCACACAGAGGGACGTAGTACAGCCAACACAGAGGGACTTAGTTCAGCCAACACAGAGGGACTTAGTACAGCCAACACAGAGGGACGTAGTACAGCCCACACAGAGGGACGTAGTACAGTCAACACAGAGGGACGTAGTACAGTCAACACAGAGGGACTTAGTACAGCCAACACGGAGGGACGTAGTACAGCCAACACAGAGGGACATAGTACAGCCAACACAGAGGGACATAGTACAGCCAACACAGAGGGACTTAGTACAGCCAACACAGAGGGACTTAGTACAGCCAACACAGAGGGACTTAGTACAGCCAACACAGAGGGACTTAGTACAGCCAACACAGAGGGACTTAGTACAGCCAACACAGAGGGACTTAGTACAGCCAACACAGAGGGACTTAGTACAGCCAACACAGAGGGACTTAGTACAGCCAACACAGAGGGACTTAGTACAGCCAACACAGAGGGACTTAGTACAGCCAACACAGAGGGACTTAGTACAGCCAACACAGAGGGACTTAGTACAGCCAACACAGAGGGACTTAGTACAGCCAACACAGAGGGACGTAGTACAGCCAACACAGAGGGACGTAGTACAGCCAACACAGAGGGACTTAGTACAGCCAACACAGAGGGACTTAGTACAGCCAACACAGAGGGACTTAGTACAGCCAACACAGAGGGACTTAGTACAGCCAACACAGAGGGACTTAGTACAGCCAACACAGAGGGACTTAGTACAGCCAACACAGAGGGACTTAGTACAGCCAACACAGAGGGACTTAGTACAGCCAACACAGAGGGACGTAGTACAGCCAACACAGAGGGACGTAGTACAGCCAACACAGAGGGACTTAGTACAGCCAACACAGAGGGACTTAGTACAGCCAACACAGAGGGACTTAGTACAGCCAACACAGAGGGACGTAGTACAGCCAACACAGAGGGACGTAGTACAGCCAACACAGAGGGACTTAGTACAGCCAACACAGAGGGACTTAGTACAGCCAACACAGAGGGACTTAGTACAGCCAACACAGAGGGACGTAGTACAGCCAACACAGAGGGACGTAGTACAGCCAACACAGAGGGACTTAGTACAGCCAACACAGAGGGACTTAGTACAGCCAACACAGAGGGACTTAGTACAGCCAACACAGAGGGACGTAGTACAGCCAACACAGAGGGACGTAGTACAGCCAACACAGAGGGACTTAGTACAGTCAACACAGAGGGACTTAGTACAGCCAACACAGAGGGACGTAGTACAGCCAACACAGAGGGACGTAGTACAGCCAACACAGAGGGACTTAGTACAGCCAACACAGAGGGACTTAGTACAGCCAACACAGAGGGACTTAGTACAGCCAACACAGAGGGACTTAGTACAGCCAACACAGAGGGACTTAGTACAGCCAACACAGAGGGACTTAGTACAGCCAACACAGAGGGACTTAGTACAGCCAACACAGAGGGACTTAGTACAGCCAACACAGAGGGACGTAGTACAGCCAACACAGAGGGACGTAGTACAGCCAACACAGAGGGACTAAGTACAGCCAACACAGAGGGACTTAGTACAGCCAACACAGAGGGACGTAGTACAGCCAACACAGAGGGACGTAGTACAGCCAACACAGAGGGACGTAGTACAGCCAACACAGAGGGACTTAGTACAGCCAACACAGAGGTACTTAGTACAGCCAACACAGAGGGACTTAGTACAGCCAACACAGAGGGACGTAGTACAGCCAACACAGAGGGACGTAGTACAGCCAACACAGAGGGACTTAGTACAGCCAACACAGAGGGACTTAGTACAGCCAACACAGAGGGACTTAGTACAGCCAACACAGAGGGACTTAGTACAGCCAACACAGAGGGACTTAGTACAGCCAACACAGAGGGACTTAGTACAGCCAACACAGAGGGACTTAGTACAGCCAACACAGAGGGACTTAGTACAGCCAACACAGAGGGACTTAGTACAGCCAACACAGAGGGACTTAGTACAGCCAACACAGAGGGACTTAGTACAGCCAACACAGAGGGACTTAGTACAGCCAACACAGAGGGACTTAGTACAGCCAACACGGAGGGACGTAGTACAGCCCACACAGAGGGACATAGTACAGCCAACACAGAGGGACTTAGTACAGCCAACACAGAGGGACTTAGTACAGCCAACACAGAGGGACTTAGTACAGCCAACACAGAGGGACGTAGTACAGCCCACACAGAGGGACGTAGTACAGCCAACACAGAGGGACTTAGTACAGCCAACACAGAGGGACTTAGTACAGCCAACACAGAGGGACTTAGTACAGCCAACACAGAGGGACTTAGTACAGCCAACACAGAGGGACTTAGTACAGCCAACACAGAGGGACTTAGTACAGCCAACACAGAGGGACTTAGTACAGCCAACACAGAGGGACTTAGTACAGCCAACACAGAGGGACTTAGTACAGCCAACACAGAGGGACTTAGTACAGCCAACACAGAGGGACGTAGTACAGCCCACACAGAGGGACGTAGTACAGCCAACACAGAGGGACTTAGTACAGCCAACACAGAGGGACTTAGTACAGCCAACACAGAGGGACTTAGTACAGCCAACACAGAGGGACTTAGTACAGCCAACACAGAGGGACTTAGTACAGCCAACACAGAGGGACTTAGTACAGCCAACACAGAGGGACTTAGTACAGCCAACACAGAGGGACTTAGTACAGCCAACACAGAGGGACGTAGTACAGCCAACACAGAGGGACGTAGTACAGCCAACACAGAGGGACTAAGTACAGCCAACACAGAGGGACTTAGTACAGCCAACACAGAGGGACGTAGTACAGCCAACACAGAGGGACTTAGTACAGCCAACACAGAGGGACTTAGTACAGCCAACACAGAGGGACTTAGTACAGCCAACACAGAGGGACTTAGTACAGCCAACACAGAGGGACTTAGTACAGCCAACACAGAGGGACTTAGTACAGCCAACACAGAGGGACTTAGTACAGCCAACACAGAGGGACGTAGTACAGCCAACACAGAGGGACGTAGTACAGCCAACACAGAGGGACATAGTACAGCCAACACAGAGGGACTTAGTACAGCCAACACAGAGGGACTTAGTACAGCCAACACAGAGGTACTAAGTACAGCTAACACAGAGGGACTTAGTACAGTCAACACAGAGGGACGTAGTATAGCCCAAACAGAGGGACGTAGTACAACCAACACAGAGGGACGTAGTACAGTCAACACAGAGGGACTTAGTACAGCCATCACAGAGGGACGTAGTACAGTCAACACAGCGGGGACGTAGTACAGCCCACACAGAGGGACGAAGTACAGTCAACACAAAGGGACGTAGTACAGTCAACACAGAGGGACTTAGTACAGCCAACACGGAGGGACTTAGTACAGCCAACACAGAGGGACATATTACAGCCAACACAGAGGGACTAAGTACAGCCAACACAGAGGGACTTAGTACAGCCAACACAGAGGGACGTAGTACAGCCAACACGGAGGGACGTAGTACAGCCCACACAGAGGGACATAGTACAGCCAACACAGAGAGACTTAGTACAGTCCACACAGAGGGACGTAGTACAGCCAACACAGAGGGACGTAGTACAGCCAACACAGAGGGACGTAGCACAGTCAACACAGAGGGACTTAGTACAGTAAACACAGAGGGACGTAGTACAGTCAACACAGAGGGACTTAGTACAGCCAACACAGAGGGACATAGTACAGCCCACACAGAGGGACGTAGTACAGTAAACACAGAGGGACGGAGTACAGTCAACACAGAGGGACGTAGTACAGCCGACACAGAGGGACTTAGTACAGCCAACCCAGAGGGACTTAGTACAGCCAACACAGAGGGCCATAGTACAGCCAACACCGAGGGACGTTGTACAGCCAACACGGAGGGACGTAGGACAGCCAACACGGAGGGACGTAGGACAGCCAACAATGAGGGACTTAGTATAGTCAACACAGAGGGACTTATTACAGCCAACACGGAGAAACGTAGAACAGCAAACCCATAGGGGATTATTACAGCCCATACTGAGGGACTTAGTACAGTCAACACAGAGGGACGTCGTATAGCCCAAACAGAGGGACGTAGTACAACCACCACAGAGGGACGTAGTACAGCCACCACAGAGGGACGTAGCACAGTCAACACAGAGGTACTTAGTACAGCCAACACAGAGGGCCATAGTACAGCCAACACCGAGGGACGTTGTACAGCCAACACGGAGGGACGTAGGACAGCCAACACAGAGGGACTTAAGACAGCCAAAACAGAGGGACGGAGTACAGCCCACACAGAGGGACGTAGTACAGCAACACAGAGGGACTTAGTACAGTAAACACAGAGGGACGTAGTACAGTTAACACGGAGGGACTTTGTACAGCCAACACAGAGGGACTTATTACAGCCAACACGGAGACACGTAGAACAGCAAACACATAGGGGATTATTACAGACTATACTGAGGGACTAAGTACAGCCAACAGCCAACACAGAGAGACTTAGTACAGTCCACACAGAGGGACGTAGTACAGCCACCACAGAGGGACTTAGTCCAGCCAACACAGAGGGACGTAGCACAGTCAACACAGAGGTACTTAGTACAGCCAACACAGAGGGCCATAGTACAGCCAACACCGAGGGACGTTGTACAGCCAACACGGAGGGACGTAGGACAGCCAACACGGAGGGACGTAGGACAGCCAACACGGAGGGACGTAGGACAGCCAACAATGAGGGACTTAGTATAGTCAACACAGAGGGACTTATTACAGCCAACACGGAGAAACTTAGAACAGCAAACACATAGGGGATTATTACAGCCTATACTGAGGGACTAAGTACAGCCAACAAAGTGGGCATAGTACAGCCAACACAGAGGGACATAGCACAGCCAACACAGAGGGACTTAGTACTGCCAACACGGAGGGACGTAGTCCAGCCAACACAGAGGGACGTAGCACAGTCACCACAGAGGGACTTAGTACAGTAAACACAGAGGGACGGAGTACAGTCAACACAGAGGGACGTCGTATAGCCCAAACAGAGGGACGTAGTACAACCACCACAGAGGGACGTAGTACAGCCACCACAGAGGGACGTAGCACAGTCAACACAGAGGTACTTAGTACAGCCAACACAGAGGGCCATAGTACAGCCAACACCGAGGGACGTTGTACAGCCAACACAGAGGGACTTATTACAGCCAACACGGAGAAACGTAGAACAGCAAACACATAGGGGATTATTACAGCCTATACTGAGGGACTAAGTACAGCCAACAAAGTGGGACGTAGTACAGCCAACAAAGTGGGACGTAGTACAGCCAACAAAGTGGGACTAAGTACAGCCAACAAAGTGGGACTTTTATCAGTAGAGCCAACATAGAAGGACATTATTTTATACAATTTAGGAAATAACGCTTACGTATTGTGCAATATTTGCAGCTAATTGTTTATAAGGAAACGATGGAAATAAAAGTCCTTTCATCAATTCCTATAAAAAAATATTAATAAATAGATAATTTTACAAAATCAAAATTGAAAATAAAAATCAACAGCACTTGGTCAATTTACGGTAGCTATATGGTTCACTAGTCTAACGACGTGCCGAGATGATTGATCCGTTCATGGTAGGGTCCTGTTTAAGTAATAGGGCAGCCTTTGTGATATCACAAGTCGTTCGGAAAGTTCTCCTTTGAATAAGAAATCGTGTTTGTGCTATCTATTTAACGTACGAACGTTAGTCAGTCAGGTGTAAAGTAACATATTTAATGGCTATACATGTACCAGACATGAATTTGCGACACATTTAAATAATGAAAAGGAAAACAAAAACGATTTCGATGAAAACAACCAACATGCATCATGATCGCAGGGCAGGTTAAAAAAATAAAATTGCACAGATGATATGGTCAGTTTAAATTCATTATATTATATTGATTGACTTTTGCAAATTGGGGGTTTCCACTGAAAAGTCGGCAAACCAGTCTCAGCAGTACCCAGCAATAGAGAATCTCTGCCGTGTAATAGTTAAGTTGGGTTTAGTTAAGTTATTTACCGGTACAAGATCCTTTACACCGGACTCAAGTATACAATAATAACAATACATTGAATAAATCAATTATAAAAACAGTTCCAATTTCTAAAGAATTTCGAACTTATAATTGTATATATATTCTTAATCTTCACATGCTTATCCAATTTGTTTTTGAAAGAATTTACTGTTGGTGCCGAGATTATTTGTTCGGGGAGATCGTTCCATATTTTGACTACGCGCAGATCAAAAATGTTTTTCCTGCTGTCCAGTTTACAATGCGGCTTTTTCGAATGACCTCTTGTCTCCTGTCTTTGGACCTTGTCGTTCCAGCGTTTAAGAAAATCCGCTGCCTTGCTATAGTCTTCACCGTTTCTCTTTGTTGATCTTTCGCAACTGAATCGTGGCCGTGAGCCTGTCTTTGCGGACAGTTTCATTCAAAAGACTTAACGAACTAGTTCCGTCTTAGATCCTTACTTCAATCAAATATATTCTGAAATCTTCTCGTGAACCAGACACCTCTGAGCCCCGTTAGGAAAGCAATTCTTCTGAACTCTGTTGTGAACAAGATACATCGGAGTCCTGTCAGAAAACTATTCGCCTGAACGGTGTTGTGAACCAGACACTACTGAACCCGCCGTGATAAACTAAATACAGATCCACACAGCCTATATCATGGTACAAATTGAACGGACAATCCTCTGTAAATAATCATTGGATACGTTAAACGGTTCAGCATACATAACACAGTCCTATAAAAGGACGATTTTTAAACTAGTGCTATTACTGAGTGGAAAAGGGACAAACTTCTGCACCAATGATAAACTGAAGTCAGGCAAACAGGTTTTCCATCACGTTTTCTTGTCACTGATCCGTGATTAGAGGACAGGCAATGCAATGGTACATAGATGGATTCTGAAGTACTTAAAAGTTCTTGTCCTTCCTTTATACTTACAATCATAATAAAAAGATCATTCGAGACAAAAGGAACATTAATCACCAGAAGAATATATTCTCTTTCATGTCCAAGAATATTTGTTTCAACATTCTCTTTATAACACCCCTGTTTTGTGACGCGGTTGGTCAACACTTGTCTGTGTCGTAAAATCTGCAACTAAGGTAAGATATACGAATTTAAAAGAAATCTTGATTGAAGAGACTTAACAAGTATGACTTACTAAATTACCTCTGGGATTCAAAGTACATCAAGGACAGCTTACATTTCCTTACTAAAGTGTAAAAATGTCATATTAATAAGAGATTTTTTTCCCCTCAAAGTGGAATAACTAATTAAATTCACATATCCTATCTAAACACGAACTCGTCGTGCCTTTCCTATTTAAAGTACTTAGGTTAGTCAGTCAACTATGACGTGATCTATTTTATGAGCTATAATGATAAGTCCCCACTTTGAGACACTTTAAAATGATAACAACGAAGATGACGATGATGATGACGTAAACAAGCTGTGCACACATATTCTATCCGTTCACTCCTAACCATCTATATCTCCCAAAACAACAGCGAAATTAAAGAAACCCCATTCTTTTACTTCCTAAAATCTCACCTTTATCGTACTTTGAATAAGAATAAGCAACATGCAGTCTAGAAAAGAAGTCTTAATTGTATCGATTATTTAGACCACTAGTAATTAATATGAAAGTTGATCATGCATATGTCATCGCATTTTTTGTTTGTTTGGGTTTTACGTCCTATTATTATGGTCATTTAATTATAAGGACGTGCCAGGATTTGGTGGTGGAGGAAAGCCCGAGTTCCCGGAGAAAAAAACACTGCCCTACGGCCAGTACCTGACGACTGCCCCACGTTTAAATAAAAATTACAAATGAAATACAAATATACTTATAAAGATCAACTCGACTTTTAATCATGAAATACTTCATTTTCAATTGCCACTCAACAGCTCCTTGTACACACTAAACGTTTACATTAAGATCTACATTGGTGATATGCATTAAAGTTTACAATTATTATTTAAGTTCTTAAGCTGTGTATAGACATGTATGTTAACATTTCCTTATGCCTCTTTAATATCTCTCATGTATAAAATGAATGAGTTGATTTGGAAAAAACCTATTGTTTAAACTTACAATAGTCGTTATGAGACGAACTAGTTCTTCTATTCGCATACTTTAGTACGATATCACGAGAATGATTTCAATATACGATGGTAATTATTTTATTTCTACGTATTCGCCTTTCTGTCCAGTTTTCCTATTAATTACCAGTACTGTGATTATAAGTAAAATCACATATTAGTCGTTTGATCCCGTTCAGAGACACATACACAATGCATCCAGTTGTATAGATGAACACAAGCTAGTTGGCACTTTGTGTGGTGGTAATATTTAGCTTTTGCAGGAGTGAATCATGTTACACCCAGTCAGTGTACCAGTATGTGCCTCGATTCTTTATTAAATGTCGAGTACAACAACTTAAGATTATTATGTATTCATAAACAATGAATCGCTTTTGATTGCTCAAGGGACCTTGAACGCACCAGGTTTCCTGACATGAAAGGCGTGAATGTGTTATTGTTAATACCGGGGTCTTACCTACTTCTCGTTACTTATACAATATCATCTGTGTATAGTAATATAATCAGATAAAATCAGCCTTCACTCCTTCGACTAGTGGATTAAATAACAGTGAATTACTGTGCCTGATGCAATTGCTTCACTTTAAATAAGTACATCGTTGCTAATGCGATATGGAAACTGCTTAATAAGATTTCAGTATTTCCTGAATCACAGTCGAGGCCCTGACTGACATGCTGAAATCGATGGACCGCATCGACTATTTAAGTCGTTAGTTCAACATGGTTTAAAGGTCCAAGTCAAAATAGACCGACGGTAATGGATGTTTTTGATTCCCCTACTCAACTCGGTTAATTCTGAAAAGTACGTTTTGAATTTTTGTCTGTCATTCTTGTTTTCACCTGAAACGAAAAGGATTTAGTGTAAATGTTAGTAGAGTTAAATATACACTGTCGGCACAATATATATATGACGAATGAGTTAGCCTGTAAACGGCGTCAAGTGATGTGATGCCACCCTGACTCAATAGACAGCTATTAGAACAAGCTATGATTTCCCAACCAACGTCATCGGAGCCGACACACATACCCGTTTGACGCCAATCATGGATTTCGTTGACATACGGATGTGTATTATGATGTCACAAAATGGGCAAGGAAAAACATTTGCAGTGTAGTAAACATATTTTGAAATATATGTGGTGGATTCATGAGTGGACGTGATTGCTTGCCATCACTTAGATGTTGATTTGACATGTTCTATCATTAGTACCTTAAGTACCAATACAAGTGTCACAGGGAAATCTGTCCGATAGGACTTGGATAATTTCTACAGTGCAATACGGAAAACCGGATTACCATGGCAATGGAAGAAGAACAATACGATGAAGGTTTGAATTTTACATATTTTTCAAAAGTTTTTTTCAAATTATTATCTTTTCCCACAAGAAAAAAACCAGTTGATGCTAATTACTCATGTGCCTCATATCAATTGTGTGTGACTGCATTGTTCCTCATTAAGTCGATTTAACCAGATAAGCACTTATCCATGTTTAACCTTTTCCCCCGCACTAAATCAAATATTGTAAAAGTGTTTGAATATCACATGTTGATTTTGATGTTAAGTTTGGTGGGTTAGAGTACTCATGATATTGCTAAATAATGTGTTAATATTTGCAGACGTTAGATTAATCAAATTCATGGTTTTTTTTAGGCATATTTAAAGTTCATGCAAGTGTTGGCATGTATGTTAATTCAAACGTGTTGACATGTGTGGTCATAAATATACAAGTATTTACCTATATGATAATTTAGAAGTGTTGACCTATAAGGTAATTTATAAGTGTTTACCTATATGGTAATTTACACGATGTTGGGACCCAGTGATAGCAATCTTTATAACCTTTGTCAACATTTTTTGCAAATTTGCAAATTTCTGTTAGCAGAAATATCAGGTGTGTTTAGTGTTTTCAGGCGATCATTTTGATCCCTTTAGTACAATATTTGGGTTTTAGTGCAATAAAAAGTAGGAAAGTATTGCATATGTTTTATATGAATATCACTTTTTTGGAAAAAGTAAAAACGAAACAGAGCGAAAAAACGAACAAAATGTCATTCAAGTCCCAATATTTCGGCCTCCTGGCCTTTTTCAAAGGTGGAAGTCAACAATTGTTTGAAGAAACATCCGTCTTGCTTCTTCGGAAATAGAGGAAATGATGTACAAAATGTATGACGTCACAATAACTCGTCGAATCTATGACGTCATAATAGTACTCAGTATAAACGGGTGTTACAGTACTATATATGCTCTATTCCACATTCCATATGTATGATTTTTGAATAATACTTTGTAAAAATATGTAATAACTAAATGTATGTTTTTTTGTTTTTCGTTCTACATTATCGGCTTACTTAAAATTTAAAAAATATAGGAAAACATGAAAAATATGCTTCCTTTCCTCTGAATTTCAGTGACCAATTCTTCCCACGTTGATAGTGCCGATGAGTTAAGCTTTGCTTTCTTAAAGCATTCAGAATGAGTTGTACTAAATTTTAGTAAGAAATATTGTTTTTAAAATTTCATAACGTGTCTGTGAGACCATATTGACATAAATATGCACACACAAATCAATAGGAGGCCAGTCAGATACCATAGTCAGAGGTATCGCTATGCTATAAAATACAGTCATACTATCCCAACCCAATAATCTCCTAAAATCAGCTATCCATGGATTTCTCGGGTAAGTACAACAAGAGGCCCATGGGCCTTAACGGTCACCTGATATATTTATACAATAAACAATAAAACCACCTTATTAAATATATAGCATACAGATTTAAGACTAAAAAGTATTTGAAACTAGCACCTCTGATTCTAAACAAGAAAAATGAAGAAATTTTAGCACACTGACTCCTTTGGGCCCCACCCTACAGCCATTGGGGGTAGGGCTGGCTCAAAATTTTCAAAGTATCAAACTGTCAACTCATGGTTATAATTCCAATCAAGTTATTAACATGTAATATTCAAAGTATCATTTGCCATAATGGAACCATAATACATTTTGCGCCCCCCCCCCTTCCTCAGGGTGTAAACGTGAGACCCGAGGGTCATAAACCTTTAGACCCTGCCATCTATGAAGAGTGTTTGATTCTACCATATCAGGGTCGTTGAGAAGAAGATTTTTGAAATTTCAGTCAATTCAACCCTTTTTTGCCCCATCCATTAGCCCGGGGGGTCAGTCAGGGCTCATATGTGCATACTATCAAACTGTTACGTATTACTGATAATGCTAATCAAAATTGAATTACTTCCAATGGAAATTAAATAAATGTTGGTCCAAAATGTGATTTCCCTGTATAAACTATAGTAAAGTTTACCCCCTCCCAAGCGGGAAACGTGAGACCCCAGGGTCATGAAATTCACAATTTTGGTTAGGTACCTTAAGACCCTTCAATCTGTTAAGAGTATTTGATTCTACCATATCTGGGTCTTGAGAAGAAGATTTTTGAAATTTCAGTCAATTCAACCCTTTTTTACCCAACCCATCAGCCCCTGAGGGTCAGTCATGGCTTATATGTGCATACTATCAAACTGGTACCTGATACTGATAATGCTAACCCAAATTGAATTACTTCCGATGGAAATTAAACAAATGTTGGTCCAAAATGTGATTTCCCTTTATAAACTATAGTAAAGTTTACCCCCTCCCCAGGGGGAAAAGTGATACCCCATTTTGGTAAAGCACCTTAAGACCCTTCCATCTATGAAGAGTATTTGATTCTACCATATCTGGGTCTTGAGAAGAAGATTTTTGAAATTTTAGTCAATTTGACCCTTTTTGACTTTTGACTATTTTGTTGATCGTTGTCCATGGAAGGTTCCTGCAAAATTTCATTGAAATTGGTTCAGTGGTTTTGGAAAAGAAGTCGAAAATATAAATTGTTTACGGACGCACGACGGACGACGGACGACGGACGACGCCGGACAAAAGGCGATCGCAATAGGTCACTTGAGACTTTGTCTCAGGTGACCTAAAAACCTATGTTATGTAAGCATAACTAATGCCCATGTCGAGATGTTGGTGAAAGGCGTACCTGGAATGAATTGATAGCTGTTTTATAACAGTAATATTGTGATATTAAATTAAGGTCATATAGATTAATTATTTTCACACTCTCTTTGTATACATAACCCTTGCGGCTATTGTAAAATATTCGAACGTAAAATGGCGACGATTCTCTATTAGCCTAATCCGAATGATTCTTATTTAGATAAATGCTAAGTGTAGATTGGTGGTGTTTGTTGACTAAATGCCATTTATTTACGCAAGGTGTCAGCCGTGATGTGTATTCTATGATATAGCGTACAGTGGATAGTGTGACGTTCTCTTGTCTGTAAAATCAGGGCTTATTTGGGAACTGTTGACGGGATAATCCGGTTAAGCTTTACATAAAACCTGTTATTTGGCTAACAAATACATATCTATACGGTCATATCTGGTAGACATTAATATAATCTCTCACCCCCTTGTGGGTTAGATCGGGGAATCTCAACCCCAGGGGAAGATTCTTAAGATGTCAAACACCAGGCTTTGACGAGTGTTTGGCAACTTAAGAATCTTTCCCCGAGGGTTGAGATTTCCATATCTTACCCACAAGGGGGTGAATTATTTTTTTTCTCTTACCTTGTTCTCACAATGTGTATCCTATACACAATATAATGATAACGTTACAAGCTAAGTTCAGGGTTGACGTGACGTTGATGGATTGTTGACCTTACGTAATTGTATTGTTGAAGTGACGTCATACCATTTTTATGAATAAGGGAATACCCCCGTCTAAACCCTAGGGTGAGACAAGGAAATATCACAACGGTATAAGTGCGTATACATCTGTCCAGAGTAATAGAATAATAGAATCGTTCACCCCCTTGAGGGTGAGACAGGGTAATCTCAACCCGAGGGGTAAGACTCTTAAGTTGTCAAACACGAGGCTTGCCGAGTGTTTGACAGCTTAAGAATCCTACCCCGAGGGTTGAGATCACCCTGTCTCATTCCCAAGGGGGTGAATAATTATTTTTCTCTTACCCTTCCCTATTTACCCACTTATGTATTTTATATAGACGTTACATCAATGCAAGACAATGTTGATGTGTTACGGCTGAATTGTCGACGTGACGTCATTGTATTGTTGCCGTGACGTCATGGTATTGTTGCTATGACGTAATACAATTGTTGAGAACGTGCAAAGAACACATGGATCTTGTCTCAACCCTAGGGTGAGATAAGAAAATCTCACTCCGGTAAAATGGTGAATATCCCTGTCCATGGTAAGAGAAAAGGAAATCTCACACCGGTAAAAGTGCGGATACATCTTTGCAGGGTAAGAGAAAAGGAAATCTCACACCGGTAAAAGTGTGGATACACCTGTCCAGGGTAAGATAAATAATAGACCATGCTGAAGATGCCTGATATCTGACCTCGTTGGTTCGGCCGAAAATTGAAATCTGGACAATATTATGACAGCCTACGTGTGCCAGTGTTGACAAAGAAAATAACAAGGTTCAAATGGCAAAACGTTCGATTTCTGTACTACCCTTTTGTGGTGATACTATCGAATTGAAATCTAGCTGAAACTTCAAAGCGAATTCGATATTAGTACGACCTGTTTATACAACCAGAACGACTTAATTATACCTAGATATAAAGATAACAACACTAGTTTATGTTACCGAGATTTAGTCGTTAAAATCTCCATTAGCGTACGGCACATTAACATATCATCGGAGTCACCGCTAAAAAACTATTAAAATCGTGGAATTGAAATTATCATTATTTTATTGAAATCGTGACCAACCTCATTATTTTTGTATGCAACATATAAACATTTATTTTTTTATGTAAAATTAATGTCCTCGTTTTTGTTGTAGCTATATTTGGTATGTACCAAACACAAAGTTTGTTCTTGTTAGATATGATCGATCACTAAGTTTTGATACATTTAAAAAATCCACCCATATGGACTTTCATTAAGGTAAGAACTAGCACAGCCTACTTTTAAATACAAGTATTGTTCGCGGTTACCTTGCTCGTCAATACATATTTGAAACTATACTCTTAATCCGTTTATCAAATGAGCCATGTGAATAATATGAAATGCATTTGTGGCGTAACTAAATATCATGTTACATATACTATTGGTATAATTTTAGCACTTTTCCTGAGAATGTTAGATTACCGGTCAGGGACATTGTTGAAAGGTTCAAAATATCTTAAATTATGGATAAACAAACATGACATTTACATTTATTTTTAAATATTTAGATATTTTCTTCAATCATTGATATCCCGTCTTTAATGTGATTATCAGAGGCTCTGATATGTATTTCACTTACAAAATATATGTTGATATTAAATGACACTATGGCAAGAGTACTGGTAATTGATCGCATTGCTACGGACGCTAGTACTAGCCATTTGGAGTTCTTTCCTATTGTTATTAGAAGATAGCTATCTTTCAATGACTGGGTATATTAGGATAATTACATGTAGACATTATATTTTTTCTCAATACCTGTAAAGTATTAACAGAACAACTTAAACATAGTAATAGCTGGATGGTAAATTCAACCTAATTGTTTTAGTACTAGCTGCTGTGCATTACCCGATGTATAGAATGGTATAAAGTTCCATGTTATTTGTCGGTTTCTGAATCAATTACCATATCTGTTATTTTAACAGTATGACAGTTAATAAAAAAAACCTCAGAAGATGGTATTATTTTACTTAATATAAATTGTATACATTTGTAGGTAGTTGATAGTTGATGTCAGCACATTATACGTAGGTACATTGTAGGCCGTGCGTCGCCAGTATATAGAAAAGATAATAAGGAAGAACATGTTTTGTTTTACTTACTGTAAAAAAAAAACACCAAAAAACAACAACAATATATTTCAACAAGTTTCAGAGTAAAACTCACTGAGATGTAAATGATTATGCTTAGTGAAGTTTTCAAAAATTAATATACCTCAATTGCAGATCAAATATTATATTTCAACATGCAGTTTAAGAGTGAAAATCACTTTGATTATACCATTACACATCATTATTCAGTACATTTATATCGTTATAGCAGCACATGTCGCTATAGTAAATACAATGTTTGTACATCAGTATATCGGTATGTATCATGATAGGAAATATATCAGGATTATCATTACATATCGTTGCTAATAACCCAAAAAGCAGGTACACGTTTCAACCCTTTAAATACCACGCACATGCTAATACCATGTAAACAGAATTTCTACATTACTTAAGATCGAAGCAAATTTAGTAACTTAAGTGACTTAAGTGACAATCTCTTCAATATTAATGCCCTAACGTTTAATTATAATTCATGAGTAGAAATTCATTTTCAGCACCACAGATCAATCTTATATCAATGACTTCACAAGTCGTCGGATTAAATTTACATACATTATATACGATAGGGGAAAAATTGTGGTGTCTACTGATAATTTCAAAAAGTGTGGTATCCCTAGATGGTAGATAAAATATTATAAGTTAGTTGCGAATTACTTATCAACTACGATATACTCGCGTAACATTTCTGACAATGCATGTGATATGGAACTCATTTGAAAATGATATTATACCAAACCAGTAAATGCTATTGAATACCGTATACAATATATAAGAGCAGGTATATTTAAATACAGAAATGTACGAGTCCTATATAAGAAGGGAAATATTAACTGAAGCTTCTAATTAAAACCGATATACAAAATACCTTTAAAATATCTGAACTGGTGTTGTTGATATACTCACATTCAGATATACAACGCATACAGTAAAATCTACCCACCAGATTGGTTTTCTAGTGTAAGGCCTATTGTTGATATCGCTAGAACAAACTATCGCGGGAGGTAATGAAATTAATTTCTTTCAGTTTATTTCATCAAAAATGAACTGAAACTTATTTTCATTGTTCACTTGACGCATATGGTTGCGCACAGAAATGATTTTATATGTAACTGACAAGTACATGGCCATTAATCATTAATCTGGTACTATACATTGACACTTTGATATAAACCGCTATTGAAATTTCAGGTTCAGTTATGAAGGACAGTGTGCTGTGTTATTACACAGCCCAGGAAATTACCCAGTGTTTAATCGATAATTTGTATACATGTTTCTGTTATAAATATTTACCCTCACCGCCCCGGACATAATAAAGAACGGAGAAACAAATCGTTGATGCGGAATGCAATGTTAGTCGTTATACAGGTCATTTCCACAGGAAATATACAACATTGTACGCATAGGTGGACATAGTAGTGGTGGTAGAAATGATTTATTTAAAATGATTTTCTGCAACTCTTTTAAAGTAATATGTATGTACCGTGACATTTCGTCATTTCATTTACTTAGTATCGGTAATTTCTAGAGAGGATTACATGCGTATTAATGTAAACAGATTTGTAATTTATATTATTTAATAAGTCTGTTTTGATTTGAGGTGACTAATTTAAAACTCCAAAGCGAAATTGATTATGTTATACGTACAAGGTGTTTATTACAACTGGTTAATTGTTAACGCAACTTAAGTCGCACTCTAAGATAGATGTAAATACATTGGATTATACCAAAACACATAAACCTTATCCGTTAATACCTCCAATCTTATTGTTTGTGTTAGGTCCAATACTACATTGATCTTTAGCCTCTATATATGTGGTTTGTGATCACTTGGTCACCAGGTTAAGACATTCATCAGAAAATGAAACTCCGAGGAACAGGTTGAACAGGAAACTGGACACGTTGACGGTGTTCCTTTGAACACGCCTGACAAGTGTTGATCGGTGTAATGATTCAACGGGAATATTATTACTGAATCAAGGGACCTGAGGTACGCTTGTGAATGAGACGCATCATCAACGCTGTGAATTTCTCTGTGGATCTTTATGTATTCTTAATAGGAGCGTAAAAGGAACATACAATGTTATTTGTGTGAACTTGTCAGGTCAAGTGTATACGTCAATTGTTTTTCACGATATTTATTAAGAATGAAATGATATCGACAAAATCCCACACAAATCTGCAGGCCTCATGATATTATAACTAGTACTAGCTAGTGTTAAATATATATGTCACAACGTTATTCAATTTTCTTGATTTTCATGTGTTCTAATTGAGAATATTTAATGTTGTCGGCGTAAACTTGTCTGGTCAAATTTATGTTATTAACTCAAGCTATTTTTAAATAATCAAATAATCTCGATCAAAGCACAAAGACATTTGCAAGCTTCATAACGCTATATAGCTCCAGTGTTAAGTTAGATACAACGTTACTGGGTGACGTGTAATATGTTTACAATCTTTACGACAGCTTGTACTCTGGGTGTTGATACGGAAACAATACTCGTTTTCAAGTACTTTTAACAGGTGATAGTAACAGGACGTAAGGGACGTCATTTATCAGATGCTATAAATCTTCTAGATAGTAGCTTTATTCAGGACACCGTCTACCTATAGTGTGTTTTATTTACACCAAAAATCCTGTACTCATAACGATATTGTACATGTTATTTATAAACATATTTGTAACTAATTGGTACAACTATAACTTTATCTGTTCCTTGTCAGCGTCCATGTTGAACAACTGACACCTGCTTTGTGTTAAGCGTGAAGAAACGATATTTCACCTTCATTGTTAATTGTGTTCAATTTGCTGATAACATAGCAATTGAATAAGCGCTTTGCAAGTTCTGCCGTGCTATTTTTTCATAATTACTGGCTTAGATGCACGTTAAAGCAATATTTATTTTGTCCATATCATCCATGCTCCAATCATTTTGTCGTTATAAGCAATATATTATTGCCTTCCTACTTTTTGGTTTACCTGACCATGAATGCTAAACAAATTGACCCTATTACTCATACATTTATCATGTATAACTTTGCCGTTACTTGCCGGAAATTAACGCTAATTATCTTAACCTGTACATTGATTTTGTTATTTTTGTCCAAATCACCTGTTATTTAATGCTCTATTATTTTAGTTTTACCCGGATTGTAATTTTGTCGTTATAACTAGTTTATTCATTCATTTTGTCGACATTATTAGGCTTTGACCGAGAAGACAGCGATCTTTCCCTCATGGCTGACGTGAAGTTACCTCCTCTTCCCTATTCTCCTTCAAAGACAATTTCACGTAAACAAACATCTCTGTCTCTGGCATCACCTAACAAGAAAGATGACGACAAGGATGCTTTCTCGGCTATTACACCTAAACCTGAAACGGTTAGTCCTCCACTTGAGTCCCGGAATCTATCTCGGGCGTCTTTCAGACCTCCGCTAAGGAAGAGGAAAACAAAATTTACGTTTGAAAATACTCCAACATTTGATCCTAATGAACCGTACGATTTTGATGAAGATGATGAAGGTAAGTGAGACGTATATTATAAATTCTTAATATTTTTTTCATTTCTTATTTTAAAGATATATATATATATATATCAATATAAATATTTAATATTGTGCATATACATTTAGTCTGTGACACATTTAAACGTTTTCTTGGTTACCCCCAACCTAACCGGGAACAAATATTACGGTTAGGTCTATAATCAATTATCAAAATGTTAAAATACATTTCGTTTAATTATTATCTCTTAAGAATGAGATTTTTGGTCTAGTGTTTCATGATCCGGACTAATAATAGCTAGTGCAATTACAGTTCGTGCAAACACGCCTGATTTCACTGTTAGTACATTTTTGTTACTGTTTTCAAAAGCTGGAAATTAATCACCAGATTTATTTGATTGATATACAGGAAATGTATTTTATAGACTACCTTTGTTTTCGACATTTTTCTAATTTTTTTTTATTAATGATTGCATTGTTGATAAATATAAATAATTTGGCATAAACAAAACAAAAAGAAGGAAAAAAAACCCCACAAACATACAAAATAAATGTGTGATTAAGATATTCAAAAAAAAAAATGGAATATTTTTTGTCGAGATAACTAATTGGTGCTGTAATGTTCCATGTTTATTGTGGTTTATATGATGGCGTTAGTGTGATAGCATTAGTCTAATTCATGTACATGGTTCAAACAGCTTAACACATGGATTCTGCCACCTTAATAGACATTCCAAATATCCATCCTATATTTCATACGAATGTAGTCTAGAATTTATGCTGCAGAAAAAGATTTCTGCCGAAGATTTGACTTTATTAAAGATGTCCATCATTTGGTAGGTATTGATAAATTGAAATGTATGCTAAAAGGTATGCATTGATAAAACTAACATATACTGAAAAATACGCAAATTAATTTTTGATATCGACATTATGCGTCTTCCTACCTAAGCGAGATAACTTAACTCAAATCCTGACCTTAATGTAAGGTCCTGACATATTGGAGTACGAACAGTTTTTTAGACGTCGACAACAAGCTTATAACTTTACATGAAATATCATGTTTTAAATAGATATACCAAAAACGGAGCGTTATGCTACACAGATTGAACAATCCCGTGCATTATACCGGAAGTCATGCAAACGAATGGGGTTAATTCCAATAAAAAAAGTCCTTCAGCAGTTTGGCCAAACGGTGTTCTCAATAGACGATCTTCAGTTGTCAGCCCGGGAACTCAAGACCATTTTCGTCAGTATCGCGGTAAGTATATGCAAAACATTAGAAAGATGTGTTATCGTGTGTTTTATGTTGCAGTGTTGTACATGATTTCTTGTGGAATTCTACATTGTTGTATATATTTTCTATGCAAAAACACACACCGTTTTACGGTGTTGTACATGTTTTCTATGTTCAATGTAACATTGCTATACAATCTTTTTCAGAATGGCCTTGACATATTAGAACTTGATTTGTCCGGAAACAAACTTGGGGTGAAAGAGGTCAACTACCTTTGTCAAATACTGAAAGCAAACAAACATCTAAGTGCTCTAGTACGTATATCAACATATCATCCAAAAACTGCACAGCAAGTGTGTCGTAAACATCAACTAAATTATTTTGGTTTATATGCATATGGTCTGTGGGTTTGAATATAATAGTTTACATTTCAAATAAACATCTGGTTAATTGATTAGGATATTCTTGAAACGGTGACAATTTGATGATGTTTCAACAAGTAAATGATTTTTTTTATTCGAGTTAAACATCAAGTTTTACTTCACTACCACATTTTATCCTGTATGTTCTATATCTTTATCTACATTATGAAGACACGGTTAAAACCACCGACAACACTAATTATATAACACCTTTAACTTTGTTAGATAATGAGAAAATGCAACCTTCATGGTTCACCAATGAAAAACTTGGCCGAATTCTTGTCAACGTCATATACATTACGGAAACTAGATTTAGGAGGTAAGTGAGGAGCATCTGACCAATGTACATATTGTTTAATAACATCATCAATCTACCCTCAAAAGTAGTAACTATTGGTCGCTTTCCCTTAAACAGGAAATAAAGAATGCATATTTCTTATTTCTCCTAGTTAGTAGTTACTAAATGTTTACAAAGTTTAAAAACTCTGTCACGTGATTCATCGTGTGTGTAAAATACAGCTATTATTTTAATTGTTTATTTTTTTAATTTTCCCAATCATGTTTGTGGGTACACTGTAAATTCATTGGGGATACAAATTGTGTATACAACTGTTGATTAATTGGGGATACACATTGTACATTGTATATAAAACTGTTAATTAGTAAAGGGTATACGATGTTTATATAACTCTTAGTTATTTTGGGATACACCAAGCACATACAACTGTTAATTAATTGGGGATACACTATGTACAGGTATATGAAACTGTTAATTAATTAGGGATACACCATGTACAGGTATATGAAACTGTTAATTAATTAGGGATACACTATGTACAGGTATATGAAACTGTTAATTAATTAGGGATACACCATGTATATAAAACACACGTATTTTCTCTTAACATGTACAGGAGTTAAGTACTTGACAGTAAACAACAAACAGTAATCAGGAAATGTTATAAGCAACTTAGAGTTCCTAGAAGGCAATGTAATCGTTAACAAACTAAATGGCTTTAATAACTATACAAACTGATAGTTTAAAACTTGGGTACTTCAAATATCCAATATGTTAATCCTAATTTTACTAGGTATTTTCGATCAGTAGATAGAACGTGCAATTTGCTGTTTCATAATACCAAACATCTAATCCATTAAAATTGATCAGATTTACGTCAGTAACAAAGATAACTTCATTATATATACATGGTTTGTTTTCTTCTAATGTTGATTTTTTTTATCCATTTCTTGTGTTGCGCAGATAATAACTTAGATGACAACGACGCCCCACATGTTGCAAAAGTGATCGAGGTAATTAGAAATGCTCTTGGAATAGTACAATGTTAGAACAACAGGGTTTACTTCATTGTTTAATATTTGTCATAAAGAACTGGTTATGTGAATTATGTTATAACAAAAGGTTGTTCTACTCCATGTATATTCACATCATGCTATACATACGTTTCCTTATTGCTAAGACCAGACTTATCAAGTAAACTCATTACTTAGACCGAATCAAGCCCTTTTATAGACTAAACCCTAAGAACAAATCATCCACTTATATAGGACAGTGATTATACCGAATCAATCACTCATGTAGAAATTCTTATTATGCCAAATAGGTGTTATAGAGGATTTACTTTCCTTTTAATAGCCTTATAATGTGGTTTTCAGATTAAGGATATTTGGTCGGCTCCATTGTGGAAGCTTATATATCAGGCAAAATTGCTTATTATGTTTTACTGGCTGTATTGTTTCCAGTTTGTTAGCTGTAAAATGTAAATCACAAAGAACATTAGCTGCATATTGTTCTTGAACTATGAATTCATCGAGAGATATCACTTGCCATACAAAATCTTCTATATGTAGCAGTCTTGATATAAGTTTTGTCATATAAAACATAGATTAAGACACATCCCCAACATCAATTTGATAATCATGGGTTTTTTGTTTTAGAAAAACGAAAGTATCGGTGATCTGATTTTATCACAGAACAAACTTGGAGAAAGCGCCATCATGATTGGACATGCCATTAGTAAGTAGGCGATGTATATCTGTGAAAGTGTTCAGAAAAACAAATTGGTCGTACAAGTATGAATAAAACAAGACCTGTAGGTAAACAGTAAATCATAACCAGGTCCAAGTTCAGGGTATAGGAATGTATTTCTGAGTTCAAGGTGATGGCTGTGAATTCCAAGGTCAAGGTTAAAAACTGAAAACTGAGTTCCTGGTTCAGACAGTGATTTTAGGTTCAGGTATAGGACAATGAATTTAAAACTAAGATATCTACTGATCGAATCAGTTTTGTTGTATTAAGTAAAATTCTGTGCATATTTACGAGTATCCTATTTCTTCGGTTTTGGTACATTGTATAATGCTAACATAAAACATTAGATAACTAGTTGATTTCCATTAATTACAGAGGAAAACGAGATAATGGTCAGTCTTGACCTGAGTTGGAACCACATACGAGGCTATGGTGCAATAGGGGTAGCCCAGGGATTAGAGGTGAGTGGTTTATTTGTGTCATCCACCAGATCTAGAGGTCATGATATTGATAAAATTAACTACCAGTAAAACTTTTTATCACATAATGTATTGTGCTATCCAGTGAATATACCATGTCATATTTTTTGGCGTATTAACCAATGTAATATTACCTATCATCCCTGTGATTGGTTGTAAGTTTAAATTGTTTCGACTGTGACGTCACGCTTAGGACAAGAACATGACATCACAGACACGAACAAATGCCACAAATTTTGATTATGTGATATAAAAATGATTATGTGATAAAAACGATTTTTTTCTGTTTAGCTCGCCAGAGGCTCGCTAAATTGAAATATTCTAAGACTTGTTTCATAAATCTCAAATGAAATGGAAACTCATGTAAGATCCTGTATATGTTACGTATGATACAAAGTATTGATGTATACAGGTAAACACTGATTTACAACGACGCATTTGTTTTGTACAATTTATTTTCAGAAAAACACAAAGTTGACCACAGTGAATCTAGCTTGGAATGGTTTTGGATTTGAGGGGTGTATTGCCTTGTCTCGAGTATTAGAGAGCAACTCCTGTTTGATGAGCCTCGATCTGGCCAACAACCGTGTACATCCGCCCGCTCTGTTTGAACTCCTTAAAGGGTTGGAGAAAAACAAGACCCTGGCCTCCTTAAGAGTAAGCTATAATTTGTAAAAAAAATCGTGCGATGTAGATAATATATTGAGTATCCTTCATTAATTACATCAGAAAATAGAATCGTTGAATGTCATTTTACAACTATGACAAAATTCTGTAATAATAACTTTGAGGCAAGGGGAAATAAATATAATTGCATATGCTTTACCAATTGGTCCCAATATAGATCAAGTCCCCTTTCAATAACATCAGACATATATGTTCTTGTATTCATTTTAGCTTTAACTATACCCTTTATATGATTTGCCGATAAACAAACTGGATTTTGTTATATATTATGTTTTATATTTTGGTGAAATATTCTGTTCTAGCTAGCACATAACCCAATTACTGCCCCGATGTCCACCATCGTATTGAATCGGTTACTGCATGCTAAGGAAAGCAGTCTAACGGAATTAGATATCGA
Source organism: Mizuhopecten yessoensis (assembly GCF_002113885.1). Classification (NCBI taxonomy): domain Eukaryota; kingdom Metazoa; phylum Mollusca; class Bivalvia; order Pectinida; family Pectinidae; genus Mizuhopecten; species Mizuhopecten yessoensis. Next base: position 40,912 of record NW_018407738.1, on the reverse strand, counting down.
GGTAGGCAAAGTTTGATTTCTTTAGCTCTTTTATAATGTTTTCTGTCGCAGTTTTCCCCACAGACGTTGGTTACATGTGTTGTTATCCCCCGTTTTCACCGAAACGGAGGATATTAATTTGAGTTTGGCCGTCTGTCTGTCTGTCTGTCTGTCTGTCTGTCTGTCCCGCTCCGTTTCCGTCCAATAACTACAACAAATGTAAACCGATTTTCTTCAAACTACGTCACTGGGTTAAATGCCTTAAGGGCTCGGTCAAGTTCGATGACCATTTTCAGCGGACCCCATTTGGCGGAGTTATGGCCCTTGAATAACGAAAAACATCATCTACCGTTTCTGTTCATTAACTCTCGCAAATATTATCCGATTGTTTTCAAACTTAGTAACAGGGTTCAACGCATTAAGGGCTCAGCCAAGTTTGAAAACCCCTTCAATCAGTTGCAGTTTCCGCTTAATAACTCTAGCAAATATTAGCCAAATTCATTTAAACTTGATAACAATGTTTGTGTTCCCCTGTCTTTCCACCCATCTCGGGCACTCTTTGGTTTTCGTGTGATAATTGATGTAGATATTGTTCCAATTCCGTACGCACATCCAACTCATGCTAAGTTTGCCAATTGATGTGATTTGTGCATATTTACGAATATTCAATGAGGTATAGGGGTTTTTGTTTCTTCAAATTTCAAGCTATAAATTATGTCAGCACGATACTCACTTGTTTAAACCTAACCTCAATAATGTTAACCTACAATATGTCCTGCAAGCGGGGTATATACATTCCACGAATTTGCTTGTTAGTAAATGGCTATAAACATGATCATGCTTATTTATAATAACAACCGTTTGACAATAGTCAGATGTTTTAAAGTTAATTGACTAATAGCTTTATACAAGAGACCTTTACATTTTAGATTAACTTGAATAGTAATTTAATGGATACAATTATCATTTCAATGTCTTTGCCTGTTTCCAGGGAGTTGTTGTGGACAAGGACTTCAAAAGCACACTCGAAGAAATACAGAAAATCCGGATGTTTATAGTGCGTTACGATATGGCACTGCCTCTAAACAAAGCCAGGGTTTTCAAGGCAGATTCTAAGAACATTTTTAACATTGATCCAGTCAGGATCCTTTTCTTCATGAAGGAACATCTTCGTACCATTGATCTCTTCCTGAAGATTGACAAGGACAACGATAACTCACTTACAAGGGAAGAGATGCAGTTTGCTTTTGAGGTAAGCCGATATAGTTGAAATATACATTTGAGAACATTTTTTGATCATTTCGTCGCTTTTAATATTACATTTGATGCATTAAGAAATTGGAGGAAAATATTATTTTAACAAGTTTCATGAAGGTGGTCGTCTGAAGCATATAGTACACAGAATATTTTTGTATCGGATGTATATCATATTCAAAAGATGTGTCACACATATTAATACAACACGTATAATCTGATGTTTTTAAATATATTCATTCAATAATTTATATTTATAGACAAAAGCCATCACATAAAAGATACGTTAAGCGTTTCTTCTTTCTGAATTTTGTGTATCTATTTCTTTATGGCTTATCTTACAATGTACTGCTTTTCATTTGTTCATAGAATTTAATATAAGTAATATACTGATAGATAGACACAGACAAGTGTTGGTAGGTTCGATGTTTTCCCGATCAATATGACTGTGTAATAATTGTAGCTATTGTAGAATTCAAGTGTTGTATTATTTGAGTACTTTATCATCTGTGGTGCTGTGTTATAATTGTAGTTATTTACAAGTGAATTTGATGTTGTACAGTTGGACGGTTACCTCAACAATATCCCTGTGTAGTTATTGTAGTTATTTACATGTGAATTTGATGTTGTACAGTTGGACGGTTACCCCAATACTATCCCTGTGTAATTATTATAGTTATTGACATGTGAATTTGATGTTGTACAGTTGGACGGTTACCCCAACAATGTCCCTGTGTAATTATTGTAGTTATTTACATGTGAATTTGATGTGGTACGTTTGGACGGTTACCCCAACACTATCCCTGTGTAATTATTGTAGTTATTTACATGTGAATTTGATGTTGCACAGTTGGACGGTTACCCCAACAATGTCCCTGTGTAATTATTGTAGTTATTTACATGTGAATTTGATGTTGTACAGTTGGACGGTTACCCCAACAATGTCCCTGTGTAATTATTGTAGTTATTTACATGTCGATTTGATGTTGTACAGTTGGAGGGCTTCCCAATCAGCAGTGCAGCATTAGACTCCGTCATGGGTTATCTGGACACAAACAAGGACGGATCCGTAGATCTTCTGTAAGTATCAACATTCTATTCCACATCTTATATACGTATCGCATAATAATAACTCGTGTGAATTAATTTTACACCTTTCAATAATTTACTTCACTTACTTTTATTTTCTGAGTGCCTGTTGGGTTTGGTTCTTGTCAGCTAACGTTTAATTAACATTAATTCATGTCCTCTTATCATAACACCCTGTTTCAATACTCACTATTGTATATGTATTGCGAAATATGCAATTTGCAAGTATAAAGAAAAAAAAACGTTTTTAGAGTAAGGGGACCTAATGCCAAGATATATTTTGTATTAAAGTTTTCGATGTATGACGAATAGCATAGTTTAAATACATATCATGCCATATGTTTTGTCACCTTATTTTTTATATACTCCGGAAAAGTGTTAAAGATGGTGTTCAGTTTGATATAGCACCCTCAACTATTTCAAATATTTCTGTTTTAGCTCAATCGACTGATGTTATAATAAAAAAGAATAAAGACAAAAAGTCTAATATATTGTTCACTTGATCATGTACTAACCAACTGACAATTACTTACATTACGTTAAGCATCGATAGGTTAGAAACCGGGGTGAGAAGGATGGAGCGACTGTACCCCGGTACTTACAGGTAAAGGAATACCCGTGCATTGCATGCTATGTTGACGTTGTGATGCTAGATAGTTTTTGTCAAGCTTTATTTGTATATTAATGGAGAATTTTGTTACCCAAGCCATCTTCTCTATCATTAGCGGTATCATTCTTCTTTCAATATGTTCGGTTATGCTAAGTTTACTCCTGTTTACAATCGACCATGAGTTGATTATATGCTAACTGTAATGCTGGATTTTGACTCGAATATTTCGCCTATTATCAGACAATAAACGATTATCAGTCTTTAGGGTGAATTGGTCGTAGATTTTAACACGATCACTATTTTCGTTCAACTAGCTATACTAATTTTGAATTGCAAATTCTCAGATATAGGAAAACTGGATATGTAATATTCTACATTTTACATATATGAAGCTTGTGATATTCTGCATTTTCTTTTAAGTTTGCAATATCTTACGTTTTTTGTAAAGGCAGCATGTAAAGTTCTACATTTGCTTTTTACACAGCTTGCGACATCCTGTATCTTTATTTATGAAACGTTCTATGTGTCTGTCCTATTACTATGCTTGTTCACTTTTTATTAGTATTTTAACAGGCTGTGATTTTCTATTAATAAGCTCGTGCTATTCGCTTGAAAATGAAGCTTTTCATATTTTACATTTTTTTTTTTGAAATAACTTCATGTTATTCTGCATTTGTTACTTATTAACATTTCTTAAAATGTAGTTTGCTTTATTCAAGTTCTCTATTTATGTAGCACATATTCTACGTTTTCTACATATGAAGCTTACAATAATCGCCATTTACAATGGATATTTCTACGAAGCTTATTACATTTTTTAGTTCCGTACGAAGTACAATTGGTGAAATAGCCTTGATTTATGTTCCTTATTAAGATAAGATTATAGATAACCAAAATAACCATGAGTAACATCAAAAATTAAACCAAATTTGATATGTGTCAAAAGTCAGCATAGTCTAATTTACATAAGATTGTGCATATATAAGCATTTATGACGTAGGGAAGGAAAACAATGTCAAATGCGAAAAGTGTTATTTACTCAGGATTCGTGTTATATAATGCCCAAATCACTTGATCATAGAACTAGCACTGGCAGATAATGTGAGACACAATAAACTACAGTAACGCTTGTGTGCAACAAACGTTCCTTCAACAACATGCCGGCACATACTAGTGAAAACCGGATCCAGCCATTCTCTACTGCTCTTCTTAAATGTCTTATCTAGTGATAAGTGAAGAAAAATAGAAAAAGTGGAAAACCAATAAGTGCCTTTGTCTACCATGACGTCACTTATTTGCTGCTCTATCATATCCTCAAATTTTGCTCCATATTCAAATCAACAAATCGACTTTTCTTCTTGCAACGTGTGCAGTTTTTTTTCTTCACAAATTAATGTATTGCATAAGAAGTATCAAGTATTGCACAGGGTTACCGTCCAAGCGTGTGGTATCTTGGTACATGGCAAATCAGTTATATAGCTTGCATTTATAATCTAATATAATATAATATATATTATTGCAAAAATATATCTCCTTTTTGTCAGGTTGGTGTGTAAACGTTTTCTCCTAATTCAGTCTGTAAGACATGTACACTGTATCTCGTGTTGAAAGGGGCGTGTCTGTATTAAAATCGTAAATGGTAGGGGTGGTCTTCAAAAACTCATTCTTGTTAAATGAGGTTGGCCTGCCCTGTACAACTTCTCTTCTGAGTATCTCGGGCTGGACTGTCGTAGTTCTTCAGCCTTTAATGGGAGTGGTATGTAAGCTTTTTGCAACTAGCCATTCATCGGTCCGTCCTGTTACGTGGCAATGCTCAACTCCTCTTCTGTTTAATGCCTATGTCGACTCGATGACAGGTCGCGAAAAGGAACTTTACTACAGATAATCATAGATTGTATGTTTAGTCTGTGTATGTTGTCTACGTTGTTGACACGAATTTGTGCGAACGTATGTATTGTGTGTACTGCATGCTGCCTGAATTAGTTTTGACTGCTTTCTTTCTTCCATAGTCTTCAAAAGATGAGAGAAGAAAACCTTGCAGTTAATTAATGTAGTTACCGGTAAATTTGTATGTGCCTCTTTTGATTGACGTGTTCCTAACATTACTTAACAAGAAACATTAGTTCCCCTTTTTACAATCTTATCCTGAACACGTGTTTATGATCACAATGTAATTGAAACCTAAAGCTGTTTGTACAAGAAAAATTCATAGTGTCTGAAGTTTCGTTGTTTTGTGGCGTATATCTAATATTACATCACGCAGCATTGTCTGTTTGGAAAGTAAGTTTGATCATTGTTCGGTTCTGTTTCGAAAAGTGTATTTGTCGTTCAATGAATGTACTATGGTGTGTTTTGTTTTTTATCAATCGTGGAGGATCAAGCGAAACTAATAGTTAACATTGATTTCAGCTAACATTTCGGTATATCTTTAAATGTGGTTTTGTTTCCGTGCAGTTTCCGTTTGTATTCGCATTATAACCTATGAATGTACGTGATCAACATTTAAGTAATATCAAGTTAGCTAAACTTTCTCTATCATTTTTATAATGAAATAAAGCAAAAAGGACGTAAGAGAAAAAGATTAAAAAAATAAAAGATTATTTGATCAAGAAATTGAAGTATGAGAATGACGCCTGAATTATATTTGAAAATGGCTACATGTCTGATATGAGTAAATGCGTCTGAAGTAAAGAATGCTATTATATATTGGTAATGGGATTCTTTATAATTTATTCAATATTTTTATTTCAGAGAATTCATTGCGGGTGAACGAAAACTAAAACGAAAACTTATCCAGGAAAGGGAGGAAGCTCGGGCCGATTCCCACCTTAACCCTCAAACCAAAATCTCCGGGGACAAAAAACAATATTCAAAAGCCTTTGGAGCCCCTAAAGATGTCAGAAGCCCGCTTCCTAAAAAGACAGGCTGATGTGAATGTGTCAAAATATTCTAAATATGATTTAATTTATTTGAGGAAGAGTTGAGATATTACGAGTGCTAAACAGATGGTATAAAAATTTCCACATTTTGAAGTCCGTTTGATTATCACTTAATATAAAGGGAACGTCACTAAAGTGGCAGTCATTCTGAAGTGAAAATTGTTAAATTGTCATCATACACGCAATTTATGTGGCTTAGATAATGCAAATATATACCCGATTGGTTAAACGTTACTTTAGTCAAAGAGCAACTATCATTATCAATCTTTCTAATTTAATGTTAATTAATGTAAAAAATTAAATATAGGGATTTTAGAAAGGCAATGTATGTAATTCAAAAATTCTTCATTACATTAAGTCCCTTATTCACTAGGTAAGATTCAGTTCTTAAACATCCTAATGCATCATTGCTTTATCATTTCCCACTTTTGTGCAGGCTCATATAACACTGCACTTATACTGAGGTGAGGTCGTGCTGAGCCGAGGTTACAGCAATTGTGTAAAAATTATGAATGCTTCAAAATGCGTCTTAAAATTGTGATGAAATGAAAATAAAATGCCTATTCAAAATATAGAGAATATCTTGTGTTGTGTTCTATAACCATTTGTGAGATGTCGAAACTTGATAGGATGAGATGCAAATAAGGTTGTAACCAGATTGAATTATGGGAACAAGCTATCTTTATTTTAAAATTATCTTATTCTTATCGTGATTTCATAAACAACGAAACCTGTTTACAGATAAGCAGGCCTATAACTTAGTTGAAGCAAATATTTGGAAGTCGCCATAACAGCTGAAAAAAACAATGATTTTATTAAAATGATAAAATATCGTGCATAAATTCTCAGGTAACTTATTTCAGGTGTTTTTTTGAAGATAGAATCAGTTGGGGTAAGACCTTATACTCTACCGAATTTATTTGTTTGACAACAACACTGTAAAGCTAAGTCTAATGCAGAGACTTAAACAGCTCGATTATTGTTACAAACTAGAGGGGTACGTTGATTTTATTGTTGAAGAATATGCATTTACCTCACAAGTAGTAATCGAGAGAAAACTAAATCTTCAAATAATTTACACATCAAATCTCATCAAACGCCTTTTAATAAATAAGGGAACTGAATATCAATAAATAAGTGTTTTCCGCGATGAGGTGGGATTGAATGTGTTCAGTAATTATACGTAGTTCTTAGATATTCAGTTATATTTTAAACGTTTTATTGATCGAAAAATCATTCGGACTTATTGAATATCTGGTATTGAATGGTCCTCACCCTTATTAATATTTGAAAACAACTTGTCTTATTATTATTTACTGACCATATCACACACTTATCTTAGTTTTAATGTTATGTATGTGTTATTGACAAGATAAAATGTTACATTTAGCACAAACATTTTATCTGGAGATCCTAATACAGCCTAATGCAGTAAAAACATTTTGCAAAATGTAACGTCTTCTATTGTCAATATCACATATTTAAAAATAATCTGCTTGCATTTTGTCAACCCGCGACCCTTGGCTCTCCAGCCCGATGCTCTACCGCTGAGCTGAAGGGATTTCCCTACAGCTGACGCTTGTAACGCAACCTAATCAATGCATATATTTTACACCAGTCCTCCCTTTTTTCTAGCACCAACCCAGGTTCTTCGACTCTTCGCCAAGGGTTCTCCAACCTTGAACGGGGAGGGTCAACGGCACCGATATGTAATAGGACAAGGAATAGTGATAAAGATAGTGCCGTCGCTGGGGTTCGAACCCGCGACCCTTGGCTCTCCAGCCCGATGCTCTACCCCTGAGCTGAAGGGAATTCCCTACAGCTGACGCTTGTAAGGCAACCAAACAATGCACATCTTTTACGCATGTATATTTTTGGGGGAATTCTGAAATGGATGTAATTGCACCTTATCATTTATAGCCCAAATTTACTGCGGTGTCGCTTGGCCAGTTTTATAATTCGTGAGTTATTCTAATTAATACTGAAATTCACCGAAGTTGCATCACTTTCCGACATTCTGCACAGTGGTATTCATAACTGGCATTGGAAGGCGAGAACTGGCCAGAGCACGACAAAGGGAGACAATTGAATGGTGATTTGTACAAATGTTTAAATGGTAAAAACTATCAACTGTAGATAACAGTTAACCACGGTTACATTCGATGACGTTGGGCAACAATAAAAGCAGACGAGTGATAATCATTGTTATCTACCCAAAGTTTCTTCTCCGATTCCAAACCGAAATTTTCTACAAGGACTTGAAAACCCTACACTCTTGTACACACTAAACGAAAGTACATCACAAACTTGTCTCACGGTGTATGAACATTGTGTCTACAAGCGAAAACTAAATGTGGATACAGAAGGCGCATTAAAAGCCAATCATTCGGGAATGAAATTTCAAAATAAACACAAGCAATGTCAAGCATGTTTTAGTCAAATAATCCAGAAAGTGACAAGGATTTGGTTTAAATTTTGTTTTATTCAAATTTTTTGACAATACAAATGTACATTGTAATACAAATTGTACATTTTATTGCCGTGACACTTATGTCAATTTGTTACCTGCTTAATAATCAACTTTTCAACACTAGCTACAGGAATGAAGTAATATGTACAACAGAATAAATACGGGAATTTGGGAAGGGGTGATGGATTTGTATGCTGTGGAAACCAAGAATGAATAATATATCAATATACATGTGAGCATCAGATGGTATTGTGGTTTGTGTGATCCAAAACAGATTCAAAGAGAACGACATAATACTGAAACACAAACAAGCTATCAGAATGTTGCCAAAAAATCAATCGAACTGAAATATATTGGTGAAAATGTCAACGCCATTTTCGGCATTGACAGAGGGCACAATGTCCGCAATCTGGAACCGTTGACACTTTCCGCTATTTTACGGAAAGTGGCGACGGTTCCCGGATAAAAACGTGACGAGATTGGGAACTATTGTTATACTGCTTTCGCACTATCTAGTCGGCTACCTAATAACGTTTCAGGTTTTCCTAACACAAGTCCAGGTTCATATCAAAATGATCTAGTAGCTAGGTATGTACGTATCGAAAGAATCAGAAAGATGGCCGCGTCAATATTTATTAGATATATAGGCCTATCTGTTTTAGCTTCAGGCACTTAAATCTGGCACAAATTGCAAAAAAACGCCTTGATGCTATGAGTGCAAATAAATCATAGGTTACATTTTATAAACTTTAGTTCGGCATATGATGTTTTCGGTATTCAGGAGATGCGTTTTAAAGCAAATTTAGCTCAGTTCCCCTTCAGGGCCCCGCCCCCGGCCTCAGGGATCGAACCAACCTCATTTATTTAACAAGTGATTGCCCTCCCCTAGTGATGCTTCAGACTAAATTTGGTTGAAATCCTCTTTGGAGTTAGGAGATAGGTTTTAAAGAAAAAGTTGACGACGACGGACGACGGACGCTGCGCCACGGCATAAGCTCCTTTCGGGCAGGTGAGCTAAAAATGAAACGAAGCATTGCTAATTAACCCTACAAATATTTTATTTATCGCAAAATATGTAACATATGTTACACAAAGTGTTTTTTTATTGAATTTGTACGGATAAAAGTGATTTTCTACAAGCTAAAAGCAAACAGGACCCAAAGATGGCTTTATAATTAATTTATTTTACATTTAACAAACAATTTGATCCTGGTGAGAGTTATCTTCCTTGAAAAAAATCGGAACTTTTTGCAGAGGGATAAAATTTACACAATGACAGTTGTCTCTGTTTACATATAACAACAAGAGGCCCATTGAACCTGTATCGCTCACCTGGTTTTATATCTAAGTCATTACAACTGAATTCATTAGTACATCTTTATATGAAATTTTCGCAAAACCAGACAAGATCTATGTTCTAACCCAACTGGGACCACAATATCTGACTTTCAACTAATGAGGGGCCTCCATTGAGTTGCCATTTAAACAGATTTTGAAATAAGTAATATGTCATATTACAGGGTGTAATTAGACAATTGGCGTTTAGGAGGAGATGCGTTCTAAAGCAAATATAGCTAAGTTCCCCTTCAGGGCGCCGCCCCCCTGGCCTCAGGGGTCGAACCAATCTCATTTTTTTAAAGAAATGATTGCCCTTCCCTACTGATGCTTCGGACAAAATTTGGTTGAAATTCTCTCTGGTGTTTATATAAGGAGGAGATGGGTTTTAAAGAAAAAATTGAAGACGGACAACGGACGACGGAAAACGGACGCTGCGCCACAGCATACGCTCACTATATATGGTCATTCGGACCAGGTTAGCTAAGCACGATTTAATCGACAGAGCGAAACTCGCTCAACAGCGAAAATCGTAACTACTTTGTGCTTATGAACTCGTGTAAGCACGTGATATGCACATGTGAGGTCGGTTCACAAATCACATCAGTCCGCATTCCATGTGTTTCATATATGACCTGCTTGAGGTCGTCTGATCTCATGTAAGTGTCTTCTCGTGAGTCAGTTTATGTCTATAAATTGGAACATTATTCCTAAAGTAGGTGTGATTATACATTACCCCGTAAAATCTCTATATTTGGTGTTAACATATCATCGTCACGCACGTGGGGCGCGTCTAATTACCCAATACTACCCAAAACTACCCCCATACGACCAAGTTATGAACCAAATACTTCTTTATTACTGTGAAATATCACCTTTGTAGACGTTATTTACTTCCATCTGCCATATTTTATCGGGAAATATGCGATTTGGTGCCGAAAACATCACCGAATGTGCCGTGACTACGAGTATAACCCAATACTACCCCATACCACCCAATACTACCCCATACTACCCAGTTATGAACCAAATACTTCTTTATTACTGTGAAATATCACATTTCTTGAGTTATTTACTGCTGTTTGACACATCCTATCTGGAAATATGCGATTTGGTGCAGAAAACATCACCGAAATGCCATGACTAGGGGTTCGACGATTTACAGAAAAGGGCAGGAACGGGCAGAAATCTATTAATGAATGTATATATTAGATACATTTAAGTATCATTATCAGGTATAAGATATATTTGATAAAAAAAAAAAAAAAAAAAAAAAATCTGTTCCTTTCTTTTCATAGCGCTACACCTATATATGACATGATCTTCACTATGCTGAAGTAGGTGAAGTAGAAGGGTGTGTTCTCCTTTCTCCCACATCTATTGTTTTCCAGTGTTTATATAATTCCTTTGATCAGAAAAAAGTGGGAGAAAGGAGAACGAACTAGTTGAAGTAGAAGGATTTCAATTACATGATCGGGGCAGAATCGGACTAAATTATATATATATATATATATTATTATATCTTTTTTATCGGGTACAATATACGTCATTTGATAAAAGGATTGCAACGAATTAAAAGTATTAAATATTATTCTATATGTAAGTATAAATTAATTGAAATACGTGTTTTACGTAAATAAATACTGAAGTCCATATGTTGGATTGCCGTTAGGCCTTATCTGTTTTAGATAAACAATACTGTATATTAATTGTATATATAAAGAAGAAAGAAACACGGTGAAACGCTTAAAGTTTCTTTTTTTTTCAACGGCCGATGTGGTCAAAACTGATTATCTAATTCCGTTATAGTAGACAATAGACTTCTTGTTCCAATGTTCAAGCTGGTTTTAGGAAAGGCTATTCTACAACTGAAAATATATTTATCCTTCATGCTTTAATATCTATATACTTTTCAAAAAGTAAAAAGCTATTCTGTTCATTCATTAATTGATTTCAGAAAAGCGTTTGATACTGTTTTGAGGGTAGGTTTATGGAGGAATTTATTGAAGAATAATATCACAGGAAAGATATTTAATGCTATAATTAATCTGTATGCAAACACTAAATCTTGGGAAAAAACTAGCAATGGTATGACTGATTTTTTCACATGTCACATCGGCGTAAAACAAGGTGAAAATCTCTCCCCATTTTTGTTCTCAATATATTTAAATGATTTAGAAGAATTTTTCATGCAAAGTAATGTTGAGCAACTCCAGTATATTAATAATTTATTTCAAGAACGCGTGGGTCTATTTGTTAAATTATTTATTCTGCTATATGCAGATGACACAGTTGTTATGTCAGAAACAGCTAAAGGTCTACAGAATGCTTTCCATGAATTTGAAGCTTACTGTACTATTTGGAAACTTAAAGTTAATCTCAATAAAACTAAAGTTGTTATCTTTGAAAAAAGTAAAAGTAATTGCACAAAATATTCGTTTTACTCTTTTTGGTGAAGAGTTGCAAACACATGACAGCTACTCGTTTCTAGGACAGCTGTTTCATTATAATGGCAGTTTCTGCAAAGCCAGAACAAAACTTGTTGAACAGGCTCAAAAAGCAATGTATGCATTATATATATAAAAAAAAAATAGAAATATTATTTTACCAATTGACCTATTAAAATTGTTTAATGTATTAATATCCCCAATCCTTTGAACTCCTCAGAAATGTTGGGGTTTAAAAATACCAATATGATTGAGAAATTCCATGTACAGTTTTGTAAATGGCTTATAAACCTGACTTTTAAATGGATTTCATATATCAAGAATCTATTCAATTGCACGGGACTAAGTTTATGTTTAAAATTAGATATTGTACACGGAATTGGATAAAGTCCGTGGTTATGCATTCATACAACTTGATGTTTTTAAAGACTGAAATTTGTTTAAATAAATTCGACGAGTATTTAGTAAGAGTAGATTTCCTTTTCACAAGCATGTATCTTTAGTATATATTGGAACAAATCTATATTTATACATATTATATCGATAGTTGTTATAACTAAAAACAAGAGGCCCAAGGGCCTTAGCGGTCACCTGAGTTATATCATAGGTACTGGTAGCTTTATTTTATTGTTTAGATGTGATGTGGAAATCAGCATGTAAACTAAGTGAAATACAATACTTGTCATGTCATCAATGGATAAGAATTTGAAAATATTGGTAAATGTTCCCTTTGGGGCCCCGCCCTAGCCCCTGGGGATGGGGCAGGAATCCTAATTTTACAAAGTAAAACTCTCATTTACCCAAGATGATTCTGACTAAGTTTGAGCAATTTTCTGCTGAAAATGGATAAAATATATACCGAAAAGTGTTATTTCCCTATATAAACTATATTAAACGTTAACCCCTCCCCAAGGGAGAACGGATAGCTCGGGGTCCTGATATTTTCAATTTAAATAAAGCCCCTGATGATCTTTCTTTCCACGTAAAGAAAATCACTGTAGTACCTCTGAGTCTGGAGAAGAAGATTTTTGAAATATTGATTAATTTTCCCTTTGGGGCCCCGCCCTGGCCCCAGGGGTCGGGGTAGGAATCTCAATTTTACAATTTGAAACCATCTACCTCCAAGGATAATTCTCACCAAGTAAAAATAATTTCCTACAGAAAGTTGTCAAAATATACCCAAAAGTGTTATTTCCCTATATAAACTATAGTAAACTTTACCCCCTCCCCAAGGGAGAACGGATAGCTCGGGGGTCCTGAAATTTACAATTTAAGTAAAGCCCCTGATGATCTTTCTTTCCACGTAGAGAAAATCACTGTAGTACCTCTGAGTCTGGAGAAGAAGATTTTTGAAATATTGATTAATTTTCCCTTTGGGGCCCCGCCCTGGCCCCAGGGGTCGGGGTAGGAATCTCAATTTTACAATTTGAAACCATCTACCTCCAAGGATAATTCTCACCAAGTAAAAATAATTTCCTACAGAAAGTTGTCAAAATATACCCAAAAGTGTTATTTCCCTATATAAACTATAGTAAACTTTACCCCCTCCCCCAAGGGAGAACCTATTTTCAAGGTCTTCTACTTTAGTCGGAAATAAAAGCCTATTAGTGGGTACATGTAATCATTAATGATATTTCAACAAATTCAAATTATTACAACAATTGTGTTTCCGCTTATAATATATACACACAAATCAGTTCTGTGATATCATTAAGAGATTATTATTATCATAAAAGGATCCACACGATTATAGGAATATATACAAGTTAGCTGCGCATCTGACAAAATAAGTTCACATGATAATGTTCATTAGATCAATAGTGCACACACCTAGATAATATCCACGGAATGAGATAATGGAATAAAAATAAAACAAAATCGCGATTGTCATATTTGTACACCCATATAATTATCAAAGTTCGTCATCATGGAATTGTGGTTTACGGGTCCTCACCCTACGTGGGAAACCACCTCCGACACACGCATAGTTCTCGAATATCTTTAACACAGTTCTTACAATATAATTGCTTAGGAAAATTAGCCTCACTGTCTATGCGGAAAGTGGGTTCCAGAATCTCTTCCTTAAGTTGAAGTCCACTCCCGATGGCTGTATCTCAATGTTCCTCGTTCTGCTGCTAATAGGAAAGTTAGTCTCAGATCCTCAACCGTTTGTTGTAGATCAACCCCCAGTATTTCTCTGTTATTGTGCCCTTGTATGAAAACGACACAACGTTCATCATCACATATCATTTGTTACGAGCCTGGTTGTTTTTATGACAACAACGCAGAGTTCATAAACCTCCTGATCACCTGTGGAAAGTGAATTCCGGAATCCCATCTTTAGTGTGAATTCCACTCCCACGATCTACCCAGTTTTTCAGTCCCATTAGTAATTGGGGGGTGGGGGGATGGGGGTTACCATCGGTGCTGTCGGATGTGAGCTGCCATCCTCATGTCCTCCTTTTCCAGCCAGCGGTACCATTTTGAAGTGTGGTTCGGTGATTGGCTTACCTGACCTTTTTCGCTCTCTCATGACTAGCCAATCCTTACATAACTCCCCGAACCCTCACCTCTTATAAACGTATGTAGTAATAATAACTATCCCTTATCCTATTATTCTCACGCCTATTTCTTTAACCCTTGGGGAACCTAAAAGAACGAAAGAGGGAAAAAATAAATATTGTACGAGTTACCCTGCTGCTTGTTGGTCTTTTATCTATTTTGGCACTCAGTTTTTTGTATTCTGACCCCCAGAAAACATCTGCAATTGCCTCCAATTACATCTCCCAGCCTTCAGGAGTGTATTTGTATTTTACCCTTTAGGGTATGAACCCGATACCTCTAAATTATTCTCTCCACTCCTATCTGTCATTAGAATACTTAAGGCTTTTAAAAGTCCTTTTATAGACTTAAAACTATAGTTTCACTTGTTGCATCTCTTTTCCGGTACAGCCGCTGCTGGGCTAGTCGGGGAGTAATTTGGAGGCGAGGGCAAGTACTGTGGAGTTCTTGGAGAGAACTAGGGGGAACTAGGGAAGTAAGATGGACTGGTTGGGGAGTAAGATGGACTGGTTGGGGAGTAAGATGGACTGGTTGGGGAGTAAGATGGACTGGTTGGGGAGTAAGATGGACTTGTGGGGGAGTAAGATGGACTGGTTGGGGAGTAAGATGGACTGGTTGGGGAGTAAGATGGACTGGTTGGAGAATAAGAGGGACTTGTGGGGGAGTAAGTTGGAGACGAGGGCGAGTACCCGGGGGAAGTTGGCGAGTACGAGGGGGAACTTGGCGAGTATGATGGACTGGTTGGAGGATAAGAGGGACTTGTGGGGGAGTAATTTGGAGACGTGGGCGAATATGAAGGACTTGTTGGGGAGTATTCAGGGCTGTAACCACTCTCACTAGCACCTGGTGTCATACCACTACCAAACCCTGGTGACCAAGCAGTGCGGTATGCTGGAGTGGCACCTTGTTGCCAGGAGATCGTCTGTGGAGACATTCCAGCTGCCGGACTGCTTCCTCCACCAAAGAAGAACCCAGTGCCAGCTGAAAGTAACAAAGTGAAATGTAGTCACAAAACAAAATTAAGTTCATCATATTTCAGCAAGAATGTGAAAGAGTCTGTAAATGTTTTATCAAAGACACAAAAAACGCAAACACCAAATTAGCTACAATGATATTTTTATTTTTTTAAGGTTTGGCGATTATATGGCCACGGCTTCATACAGATGTGGTTACCGACTCTAAATTAGAGTCATTTGGCAAACCAAACTGTGATAACTGTAGATCAACTTGATCAAACTTGTGCAAACTTGTGCAAACTTGCAAAACCTCATTTTCCCCACTTTACCAATTACTTATTCGACAATAGTTGGTCCCATTAGAAAGATTTTCAATTCAAGTGAACACTGGGAACAGCTGTACACTTCAAATTAATTATACTATTAAATTGCAAATACAATTTGTTAACTTCACAAACTTATTTCAAGTGAAACTGTTCATTGAATGACAACTGGTCAGTATGGTAAAAAATTTGCACTGAAGCGGTACTGGTGTTGCCTCAAAAGACCGCCACATGGCAATGCCAGTCACTCAAAAAGATGGCAGGCATTGCCAACGCCACCATACCGCAAAATTCAATTTAAACATCAGACACCCGCCTACTACTGTGAGGACAAGCAACTCAGTAGTTAGACTGGGCACCTTATGCCGCCAGAGCCAAATAATCGTAATCGCAATCCCAAACCTGACAACAATTTAGATATCAATACTTTTTTGAAAGAATATTGCCAAGACCTTGCTGCAAATGGTACAAGAACATTTCATTGCCAAACTTGGACAGATGGACTTTGTCCACAAAAAGATCAGGGCAATCCTATGGCTGTAAAATGACTGGCCACTTTGCTATTGACCCTCACCTTGGCCCTATCAACAGCCTCATGAACAATTTCATTTCGCCACTCCAACCGAGGTAAAATTTGCGACCAAACAAATATTGTCTCTGGCATCAACTTTATTAAACTGTCCATTGTTTTTAATATAGAGTGGCGGAGGTCACAACTCATTAGTTGCCCAAGATCATTCCCACCACAGTGAATTACCATAATGTGGGGGATGTCCTCGACCGTTAGCAGATGTCTAACGAAAGGCTCCAGTTCTCTCCAACGTAGACCACCTTTCTTTTGCCACCATACACTGGCATGGTAGCGGCTCAGCCCAAGATTTACTCTATCCCCTGACTTCCTTGCATGGAAAAAGGCCCTTTACACTAAAAAGGACCCCACAATCCAAATACGGTTTCTGACATCTGAAAGTCTTAAACTGACAATCAGATGCAAAGATGACAGGTGCTCCAAAATACATTTGAAATAAATTTATACAATGTTAAGTAATTTTCACCCAGCCTACTGCAAGGTACTGTATGAGTCTTACAAGCCTCAGCACAACTCCATGGTTGGGACTCAAATGTAGGACTTAAAAACCTGTGATTCCCATCTACCCAGTTTTTTTTACTTCAGCATCAGACAAAGCTACTGCAGAAGCCCTAGTAGCAGCGCTTTTTCTAAAAGTGTGATTTATAAGGCTCTGTAGATACTCCAGCTGTGTTCAGAGATTTTTTCAACATTGCATTAAATTGATATTTTGTTACCGGTAAACCACCAAAATGACAAAACAAGAGGCCCAAGGGCCTTAGCGGTCACCTGAGTTATATCATAGGTACTGGTAGCTTTATTTTATTGTTTAGATGTGATGTGGAAATCAGCATGTAAACTAAGTGAAATACAATACTTGTCATGTCATCAATGGATAAGAATTTGAAAATATTGGTAAATGTTCCCTTTGGGGCCCCGCCCTAGCCCCTGGGGATGGGGCAGGAATCCTAATTTTACAAAGTAAAACTCTCATTTACCCAAGATGATTCTGACTAAGTTTGAGCAATTTTCTGCTGAAAATGGATAAAATATATACCGAAAAGTGTTATTTCCCTATATAAACTATATTAAACGTTAACCCCTCCCCAAGGGAGAACGGATAGCTCGGGGTCCTGATATTTTCAATTTAAATAAAGCCCCTGATGATCTTTCTTTCCACGTAAAGAAAATCACTGTAGTACCTCTGAGTCTGGAGAAGAAGATTTTTGAAATATTGATTAATTTTCCCTTTGGGGCCCCGCCCTGGCCCCAGGGGTCGGGGTAGGAATCTCAATTTTACAATTTGAAACCATCTACCTCCAAGGATAATTCTCACCAAGTAAAAATAATTTCCTACAGAAAGTTGTCAAAATATACCCAAAAGTGTTATTTCCCTATATAAACTATAGTAAACTTTACCCCCTCCCCAAGGGAGAACGGATAGCTCGGGGGTCCTGAAATTTACAATTTAAGTAAAGCCCCTGATGATCTTTCTTTCCACGTAGAGAAAATCACTGTAGTACCTCTGAGTCTGGAGAAGAAGATTTTTGAAATATTGATTAATTTTCCCTTTGGGGCCCCGCCCTGGCCCCAGGGGTCGGGGTAGGAATCTCAATTTTACAATTTGAAACCATCTACCTCCAAGGATAATTCTCACCAAGTAAAAATAATTTCCTACAGAAAGTTGTCAAAATATACCCAAAAGTGTTATTTCCCTATATAAACTAT
Source organism: Mizuhopecten yessoensis (assembly GCF_002113885.1). Taxonomy (NCBI): domain Eukaryota; kingdom Metazoa; phylum Mollusca; class Bivalvia; order Pectinida; family Pectinidae; genus Mizuhopecten; species Mizuhopecten yessoensis. The sequence continues at coordinate 22,652 of NW_018407738.1, read as the reverse complement.
AGTAAACTTTACCCCCTCCCCAAGGGAGAACGGATAGCTCGGGGGTCCTGAAATTTACAATTTAAGTAAAGCCCCTGATGATCTTTCTTTCCACGTAGAGAAAATCACTGTAGTACCTCTGAGTCTGGAGAAGAAGATTTTTGAAATATTGGATAATTTTCCCTTTGGGGCCCCGCCCTGGCCCCAGGGGTTGGGGTAGGAATCCCAATTTTACAATTTTGAAGCCTCATCTACCAAGGATGATTCTGACCAAGTTTGAAAAAAATCCATCCACTGGTTCTTGAGAAGAAGTTGAAAATGTAAAAGTTTACGCACGACGCATGACGCACGACGCACGACGGACGACGACGGACGAAAAGCGATTCGAATAGGTCACTTGAGCAAAGCTCAGGTGACCTAAAAATGGACCTGGTTTACTTGGCCTGACTGCCAGGAATTGTTTTACCAACAAAACTGGGCATATTGGGGGCTTGGCTACTGGCAAGCATACTGTCACCCCTTTACTTAATTGATCAGTTTTAGAACTAGACAATGACAACTGAACACTTGATGCAGATAACACAACATTATTAATACACAGTGTATGGGAGGTAACTACCAGCTTACCAACTACTAATTCCCCAACTCTGAAAAACCCAAAAAATGCCACAGAAAAAAAGAGCAGATTACAATATTTGTTCATACTTTGAACAACAAACCACGTGAAGGGCCTGTAGAAGCTACACCAACAATTCAGGAGTAACAGGCAACCTAACATCTACCAGCTTTGACAACCTTTGCATTCCTGCTAACATTTTCCTGATAATACAATTTTGTGTATTATCCTCTAGGCCTAACAATTTACACTTAAAGGCTATACCCGACAGATAGGATTTTGCTGTGCTGGGAGCATAATTGCCAACAAACAGATATGATATAAACTTGATAACATCCTGCAATGGTGGGGCCAGGACTTGGCGAGATGACATTTAGACTTGCAACATATGTTTTAGTAGTATTCTCAGAAATAGAGGCTGAAATCAATTTTGTAGTTTCAGCTTGGAGATCAACATTTGGAATGCTACTGGGATTGCTGCTGGCTCTGGATCTGTCATTGGTGCTTGTTGCCGGAACCGAGCCCACTGTAGACGAGATATAGAATCTGCTACACTGTTATGAATACCCCGATTATGATCAGCCTTAAATTGTATATTACCCAACTTGGCATATGTTACACAAGTGGACAGACTAACTGCATGACCCTTTTTGATTTTGAAGATTTCTTATTAAGAATTGTGACAAGGGACTGATTATCTATGTTCAAGACGATATTTTTTGTTCTGTAAAAGTGAACCCCATATCATCAGTGACAGAAGGACAGGAACCAGTTCCAGGAAGGTTAAGTCCCTCATAACATCAGAGTTTGCCCAGGACTTTTGCCATTGAAAATATGCCCAGTGTGACTGAAAAACAGCCCCACAACCTAATTTTGCCTGTCCTGCACTGTCTGTAAACAACTGAAGTTGATCATTACTTGACCAGAAACTGTCTGGGAAGTAGGAACAGCCATTGAAAAAATCCAGAAATGTTAACCAAACATGTATGTCTTCCTTAATACCCCGAGTGATCCTAACATGATGACTCGGCTTTGACGCCCCAGACATAGCGTCATAAAACCGCCTATTGAACGCCCGGGCAGAAAGGATGGCTCTGGAAAAGAAATTCAAGACACCTACAACTGACTGAAGGTTTTTCAAGGTTGGTTTTTTTTACAACAAGAAGCCCAGTGAGTAGCGCCCGGAGTTTTCTCAACTGGGATTCAAATTGTCATATCTTAAGTATTTAATTCGTACCCAAGAAAAACTAAAATATGGGAAGGACCCACTCTTTTGTCCTCAGCAAGAGTAACACCTAATTCGTGAGCCATACCTGTAAAGACCTGCATCAGTGTGAGACAATTACTACTACCACTAGTCCCCGCAAACAAGAAATCTTCTAGGTAATGGACTATAGACTCTAACTTGGACCGATATTTAATCAGCCATTCCAAAAATGTGGCAAATTTTTCAAACAAAGCACATGAATAAGAACAACCCATAGGCAAACACTTCTCTACAAAATATGACCCTTGTAAGTGAAAACCTAAAAGCTCAAAATCAGCTGGGTTGACTGGTAACAGCCTGAATGCAGATTTGATATCCATTTTTGCCAGATAAGCACCCTTACCTAGCTTACAGATCATATCAATGGCCTCATCTACAGATGAATACTGTACAGCACAAGCAGAACTGTCTATAAAGTCATTTACACTAGAACCTTCTGGAAAAGATAAATGATGAATCAATCTCCAACTTCCATCTTTTTTAAGAACTAAACCTATAGGCGACAACCTGAGATTAGCCAATGGTCTGGATGGGAAGGGACCCGCAATTCTCCCTAGTTCTACTTCTTTTAACACTTTGGCCAAGGCTGCACTTTCATTTTCCTTAATTGAAACTGAATGCTCTTTCCCAAAGTTTTTACATCAACAGGACTAAATGCTCGAGTCTGTAGCTCTAGTTGATCCTCGAGCAAACCGTACACCAACGGCTGACTGGGCCTGGAAACTTCTGCCATTTCGGAAACCTCTTGATCTAAAATTAGCGTTGCTGGTATTCATAGTACGATAACAATTCATGGAAGGGTGGTTACCACTGCAACGTAAACATTTATGCAAGTAATGACATGGGCTCTTATTACAGTTATTACTGTAATTAAAGTCATAGCATTTCAGCTGTGCATTAGCAATCACAGACTGGGACTTTGCAGACATACGCAGTTCATCACCCCCTACTAACGTAAGCTTAGCAGACTGTTCCAGGTTGACTGGCTTGGCCAATAATAGCCCTAAATCCACATATTCGCCATTTATGATTTTCTGGCGAAGACCCTCCGGCACATTAGCCCCTAATTCCTCCTGTTCACCGGTAACAGCAGTGGGAGAGGGATAGCTATAATTAAACCCCCCTTCAATTGTAATGGGCTGACCAATGTTCTCACCTATTGCTGGAGAGTTTCTGATTGGAGTTATTAACTCCTCAAATCTTGGGGCCATCCTGTCAAACACAGAATAAGCCACCCGTGACAGCTGTTCCTCGGACAATCCTGCTGCCCCAGTAGCAGCAACCTTTTGGCCCCTCTTCCTGGAACCTGGAACCGTCCTGGAGTTTGATTTAGCCTTAGGCATGCTGAATTTAACTCGAGGCAGAAAAACTGAAAAATTATATCAAAAACAGTTCAATTAATTTTATGATCACTCAAGGCTATTCGACTAATTGAATCAGGTAGAAATAATTTAAATTGGAGACCATTTCAAATCAATTTCTGTTACATAACACTATACAAGCATTTAACTCTGAGCATAGAACTGAATTAAGTTACAAACAATTCAAGACAAGTTATGTTTGGTCAAAAATTGACGAATTGACAGATAATATAAGCACTTGGTTTATTCAGCTGATATGTTATTAAACCTGACATTTCCAATAAATCACAACACATTAACTATGTATTGAATATACAATAGGTATATCATACATGACAGAATTGTGTATAAAATAAAAAATTACCTTAGGGGATACATAATCTGGGTTATTACCAAGGATGACTTTTGAGACCTACCTCCTTAACACTAGCTGGAGGTATTATAATTACCATCAACACCTTTTGTGACCACCACATGCATCCTCTACTAATATTGAACAGCCCGCTATAAACAATCATGTATGCTACAGTGCAATGTTCCATCTGTGAGATGGGAGGTAACTCCAACAACGAAATGCACACATGTGTAGAAACACATGTCACTGCTCCAAAATAAGGACAGGATCACCCCGGAGCATCAAAATCGGCGAACATGTAAACATACAAATACCCCAGAACCAATGAAACATCCGATACGAAAAACACCTATTTACCCAAATAACTCGGAATGCTAAAAAAACACTTAGAAAAATAAAACGTACACAAGTACAATAGGGGAGGTAACTCCAACGAACTTAAGACAAACACACACATGTGTGAAATATAAACTCAAGTATCAAGTCGACCATATATTTTTTTAAATGCTGGCACTTGCGTCAAAGGTTCACTAACCGTATTATGTAGACAAAATGGCCTACCAGCATATCCCAAATAAGTGACCATAACCACGGAATGACATGCTATCTAAGTCCGTGCCATAACTAACACCAGTGATCACTCGTGATCGCTGCACCATGTCACGCGACGCCAATCTCCGCGAAAAAACGACAACTCAGAAATACACAAAGATATTTGAATTTGCCAAAAACTAATGAACAACGATAAAGTATTAGGTTACATAATACGCACCCACAATGAAAAACTATACAATTGATAGCAAATTCCCACAAAATTCAAGAACCTGGTTACAAATATTCCAGCAAGGCGATGGCGGTCACTCTTATCCCCCCGAGCTAAACATGCCGCTCCGGCAAACTAACATCTACGCTTAAACTACTAGTATACATGAAACATTACCAAGTAGGCATATTGATATTTCATCAATTGAAATATTGTAATTCCGTTAAGTATAAATAAATTCTTAAAAATAGCAAAAATTTAGATACAAAAACTTAAATTTGTTTGAACAAAATATGATTGTGCTAATTATCATGGATTCTGAGATAGCAAGAGGAAGTTACAGGGGAGATAACTCTAACATTCATATGCTCCGCTAGGCTGAGGTAACGACCAACCAATAATTACAAACCTAATTTGTGCTTAAATAAATCAATTTAATTTTTAACATTTAATTTTATTAAACCTGAATTTGTTCCTTTTCTTTTCTCATCAGAGGTGTGTACGATTGTTTTCGGATTCCCCTTGCATCATTTGACTTCAACAGTGCAGACTGAATGCTGTGTTGTTTTTCAATTTAGTTAAAGGGTTCAGTTTAGTTTCAACTAGAATTTTGTTTCTGTGAACAAAAACATATGTCTCCCCTATAAGCTAATAGAAAAACTCCAGTATGAAAAATTAACAAAGGCCATATAACTTTATATAGTGGGGCACGAGACCCGAAGTTAGAATGTGACACTCCTACTTCCCAAGATACATTAAAACTTTCGCAAGTTTGGTCAACATAGGTGAAATTACATGGAAGTTATGCCTTGGACAAACCTCTGTATTAAAATAAAACAAAGGTCCATAACTCTGTATATAGTGACACACGAGACCTAATTCTAGTGCACTGCACACCTTCTGTGAGTGATGCAGGTATACTACAAGTTTGACTAAGATATCTTTAATGGTTACGAAGCTATGCCATGGACAAATTTCGGTATTAAAAATAAACAAAGGGACATAACTCTGTGTAGAGTGGGGCATAAAATCTGATTTTAGTGTGAGAAATTCCGTCTTCCCAAGATACATAAATATGGTAAGTATGGTCAAGGTAGGTGAAATAACATGAACTTATGCGCCGGACAAACTTTGGTATTAAAATTAAACAAAGGGCTATAATGCTGTATATAGTGGGGCACGGGACCTAGTTCCAGTGCACTGCACATCTTCTGTGGGTTATGCAGGTATACTTCAAGTTTGATTAAGATATCTTTAATGCTTTAGAAGCTATGCTGTGGAAAAACTTCAGTATTGAAAATAAACAAAGGGCCATAACTCTGTATATAGTGGAGCACAAAACCTGATTTTAGGGCGAGAGATTCCGTCTTCCCAATATACAAAGATATGATGAGTGTGGTCAACGTAGGTGAAATAACATGGAACTTATGCTCCGGACAAACTTCTGCATTTAAATTAAACAAAGGGCCATAACTATGTATATAGTCAAGCATGAGACCTAATTCTATTGCACTGCACACCTTCTGTGGGTGATGCAGATAAAGCTCAAGTTTGATCAAGATGTCTTTAATGGTTTGAAATTTACAGGCCGGACAAGAATTTACTGAAAATGTGCACTTATTTGACCTTTGACCTTGAGGTGAAGGTCACAGTGACCTAATTCCAGTGCACTGCACAGCTCCTGTGGGTGATGCATGCATACCTAAAGTTTCTTCCAGATATCTTTAACGGTTTAAAAGTTATGGCCCGGACAAGTTTGATGAGAAGAACCAGAAGAAGAAGAACCACTACAAAATACAATATGTATCCCTATATTCGAAGGGGAGACATAATATATGCAAACACAGAAGATGGTAATGTCCCTATACAAAAATTTGCTTATATTCTACGATTTAACACCTTATTGCAGTGTAAGGGCAGATCACTCGGGACACATACAATGGACAATGCAATAACTGTTCCTGATTATCTTAACTGTATTAACATGGGCATTGCATAAAGTCTTTGTAAATGTTTATGTTTTATGCTATATTTCTGATCGCAATTTCTTGTGTCTCCTGATGTGAGGAATAATGATTTTGGTATCTTGTGTTTTATCTACACTGTTATCGCTAGTAATGTTACAAGCACACAGATATTTTTGATTTTTTTCTTGTTCAAAGACATTTCTTGTTAACATAGATGGAAACTCTGCTGCTTCTTCTTTTCCAAACATATTTCATGTTATGATTTAATATGTAGGTTTCGAAGCATGTGCTTTTAGGGTGAGTTTTCATAATTTTCAAATCAGCACAGAGGACATTTTTTTAGACTGATATATGGTATGTCTTACCTCCTCCGAAGCCTGAGTATGCATTTAGAGGTATCTCAATTTTATACTTCTCTGCATCAAGGACAAGATCGAAGCTTCCAGTCCCAATTTTGGCCAACTGTCCCAACATGATACATTCAGACACCCCCCTTATGGGATTACATGTTCCGTGGGCCGCCGCCTCCATGAGAGTGTCCACCTATGAAAACACCACATAGATGACATTGAAGTTTGATCAAAACTCTTCTGTTGTGTTCCTGTTACAGGGGGATTGTTTGTTGACTTATTGACTAAAGTAGTTAAGTTCCCACTGGAACTGGAACTTTTAAATTACTAAATGATCTTCTTGTGATCAGTTTCAAAATTTAATATTCACAACCAAGTACTGAGGGATGCAAACTTAATTAAAGGGACATCACGTGAAAAGGCGTTTTTTTTTTAATGAATGTATGTATTGTATGCACTTCCACTTATGTTACCTCGCTATCCCCATATTCATAGTCCGTTCCAAATGTCCAGTTTGACCACTTGAATTGTTCGGGAAAGCCCGGCTAAAAATAGCGCCGATAACGTCACCTGATTAGGCAGCAAACACAAGTGGTGCGAGCGAGATGAAACGGTTTACAAAGGGGCCCTCAGAGAGGGGCCGTCAGGCAACTGCAACTTCTTACCGCACTATGAAACCAAGTTATATGATTTCTAATTCCGTATTCAAACTTATTGAACAGTAATTATTCATCATCAGAAGTTAATTGCACACTTGCCAATATTAAGAATTTAAATTTATTTAGCTTTTAACATAAAT
>NW_018407738.1:6832-8992 GCF_002113885.1 Mizuhopecten yessoensis | reverse complement strand
ACGAACATAAAACAAGTGTTGCCATGATGTGGAAGTGGTGGAAATCTTGTTTTTGGTAAAATAAACAATTTATGGCCCTGGTTGCAGTGCAATATATGCATTCATGGCCCTCAGGAAATATGGCAGCTGAGAGAACCAGGGCCATAACGTGTTTATTATACCTAAAACAAGATTTCCACATCATGGCAACACTTGTCTGCTGCTGTTTTTTAGACAACAAAAAGGGAGACAATCCTGCCGAATTAGGACGTCATAGGGTAATTTTGTATAGTGAGGGGAATACGATGTTTTATCTCCCTGTCAGGTGACATATATACTATGTTTTGACACCACTCTGGACACTTACATTTGATGACAACTTCATGTAAAATGCACTAAACGTTGGAAAAATAGAAACATGCAGTTTTATAAACAATAATTATAAGTACACATATAATTTATTTGTCACTCATGTTCTCGACATTCAAAGAGATCAAATAAAGCTTTACGGTCACATGATTTCTGTTAGCTGGGTCGTGCTTGCAAAGCTTTTTTTATTATGTCCGAGTCTGGTGCACGTATCGTGTCAGACATGAAACAAATTTATACATTCACCATTAATTCCAACAAAAGTAAATGATTCGCTTCTCTTTCATAAAAGTAGGGAACTTGCACATTCTACATTTCAAACACACTGCCATAACTGGTGAGACAAAAACTAGATTTACCTCTGATTTGGGCTCAGGAGGCTTAGACTCTGATAAGTTGGCGTCATGGTGCACACTCAGTGATGTGGACGAGTCGTCACAATTCTGATTTATAGCTGGTTGTGGAAAGTCAAGGATGTTGATAATCTTTTTTAAAACACCCTGAACGGTTTTGCCTTCTTCCATTGTGATTCCAAGCACTATGGTCAATATAAAAGTAATGTAAATGTTAGCATACCAAGCCTAGGTCAACGTCTGGGAAAAATAGATACTCCGACTCATTAGATAGGCCTATTATTAATGCTGCTCACAAATTATAAGATAATAATTTTAATCTTTTATGGGTTATAACATGAATACACCTGGTATTAATCTCACACTTGTAGTCTTAAATGTGGACTAAAATACAGCTACAGGCAGGATATCAGTGTTTGATTCATAAAAACCTATACAAAGATTTAAACATATGACGCCTTTGACCTTGAATGTCGAACAAGGACATTAGGTTGAAAGTGGGTCAAGGTCATTCATTTGAACAAACTTGGTAGCCCCTTCATCCCAGCATGCTACAGACCCAATAACAGTACCCTGGGCCTTTTTGTTATTGAGAAGAAGTTGTTTAAAGATTTTAACATATTTGACCCCTGTGACCTTGAAAGTGGGTCAAGGTCATTAAATTGAACAAACTTGGTAGCCCTTCATCCCAGCATGCTTCTGGCCAAATATCATCAGCCTGGGCCTCTTGGTTATTCAGAAGTTGTTTACCGGGTAAAGTAAAATGTTGATGCCGGCCGGACGACGGACGACGCACCATGCCATAAGCTCACTTGGTTAGGTGAGCTAAAAACTGAATATAAAAGCTTACGACCTCTAACGCGACGTTTAATTCACCAAGCACAGTATTCTCCCCAGAAAAAAATTAAACCGTGTTGCGTTGCAAATTATACCAATATGTTCCTTCTGAATAATTAAAGCACCTTGAGGAAATGTACTTTTAATACCAGGAATATATAGGAGAAACAATTTTGGATAGCAGCATGGTAAAAAATTATGGTACCATGCTGCTAAAACAGGCAGGGGAGAACACTGAAGCATGAGCACAAATACCTAAAACAACAGTTTAAATTGTTGGCCTAATTATTACAAATCTTCCAGGTGGACAGTTGGATCTGTCACAAGACATGATCATCTTGGTGTGTAGTGTTACTTACGATTACAAAGCGACAATGCGTCAGCTTGCCTTCTGGCAGTGGTACATGTACTATCGACAGCATCTTTCCTAATCCGGTGAGCTGAGGCATCCATATATGCAAATGGCGACATCTGATCCTGATCAGGAACACCTACTGAAAATAATTGATGAATATAACTATATCTATTTTTTTGCTAGGCCAACATTAAAAAAATATTTGTTTGATGTACCCCTACCCAGGATGTAGAAGGTGGGTAGGTATGTAGGTATTGATTTTTTATT
>NW_018407738.1:4566-5299 GCF_002113885.1 Mizuhopecten yessoensis | reverse complement strand
ATACTTACTCCATTGCCTCTGATGGAACATTGTGCCATGATCATCCTCCTGGTAATTTAAAGAGGTCACATTTGGTTGAAGTTGGTTATCCATGTCTAGTAAAAAACCCATCCTGTTTACGAATGTTCCGTCCCATGATTTTACTGGTGATACATCTTCATATAGCACTGTTCTGCAAGATGGTGTATATGTAGGTTGGGGAAGAGATAGTATGCGCGGTGCTGAAAATGTTGAATTCTGGCAAGATTTTTGCAAAGGATTGATGCTACGTGGCGTTGTTCTGCATGACGGCATAGAGATACGACTACGAGTGGAATCTTGGCGTGTTGGCGTTCTGCGTGACGGCGTAGATTTACGAGTTGAATTTTGATGTGTTGGCGAAGGCGTAGAGATACGAGTGTAATCTTGGCATGTTGGCGTTCTGGGTGACAACGTAGAGGTACGAACATGAGTGGAATCTTGGAGTCTTGGCATTCTGCGTGACGGTGTAGAGGTACGAGTGAAATCATGGTGTGTTGGTGAGGGCGTTGAGATACGAGTATGATTGGAATCCTGGCGTGTTGGCGTTCTGCGTGACGGCGTAGATATACGACTACGGGTGTAATCTTGGCATGTTGGTGACGGCGTAGAGATACGAGTTGAATCTTGTTGTGTTGGCGAGGGCGTAGAGAAGCGAGTGTAATCTTGGCGTGTTGGCATTCTGCGAGACGGCATAGAGGTACAAGTGGAATCA
>NW_018407738.1:2764-3617 GCF_002113885.1 Mizuhopecten yessoensis | reverse complement strand
TCTGAGACCGTTATAATTGGAAAATTCATATAAACAGTATTCGCTTAAGGTGCCAATATAGCCTTGTTTCGTACATATTTTGTCAGCCATTTTGTATAATACAATATATGTTCGTGATACTAAAAACCAGTTGTATACACTTTCAACTTTTGTTTTTATTTGGCCAAAAAACTTTTTTGTACGGCAAATTCACCTCATAAAAATTCCTGACTAAATCCTGGAGAAATCACTGTACCTGATAATCTTAAAATTTTTGCAGGATATTTTTTTCCATCATTGTATGGAGCTAGACAAACGTCTCCCTTCTCTAATTTCTTTGTGGCCCCGTCCTCTCCACTCTCCTCATCTTCTAAATTGTGTAATTTGATGGGGTCAGAAATTATTCCATCTTCTATAAATTCAACGACAGTCCACATCACTATGAGAAAAGCAAACGTACAACATCAGCAGTCATCACATGCAATCGATATAGATCTAGCATTTATCAGCTAGGTCAATGATAATCTGACGAAATTGGTAGGTGACCCATTACGTATACCGTGAAATACCCATTACCATGATTTGGCCAGTTTCACACACTTTGAACTAGTGATGTTACGATGATCAATTTTGAATCGAAGATCGGTCGGTATAACCCCTCCAATTAATGACAATCGATTGCAAAGTCTCAAAATCGATTAATTAATAAAGACAATGTAACTTACTTTCTTGTAATTGTTTTACTTCAAATTCTGAAATAGCTGCGGTGTCCCGAGTAACATTTCTAACTAAACAGCTGTCATTGAAAAGATGCATCATATCATATATATCAACTTTATTGCATTTTTACATCCAATCTACAAGGATCGAGCTT
>NW_018407738.1:653-2401 GCF_002113885.1 Mizuhopecten yessoensis | reverse complement strand
GTGATCCATGAGTTTAGTAAATTTTATAGTGATGAACAAACTTCCACAGATCATTTTCTTACAAAAATGTTTACAATCACCCAAAAACACAATTTAGACCGTCATCCGTGAAAACGTCGTCTGCTTGGCATTAAATCCACGCTCAACGTCGTGTAAACTGGTGGATGAAGCTTCTAACGGCATGTTGTGAAAGAAACACCAAAGGATAGATAAAATTTGCTGACAGTTTTTGACAGATGGCTAGAAGTTATCACTGCGCAAAATCATATGACGGACCTGTCATCCTTTTAGCGGACAGATTTTTCGTCTGTGCGACTTCGAGTTCAGAACACTGATATAAGTGGACAAAGCATTAACGTCTCATGTCTATATCTGCAAGTTCATTCTATATAAAGGTAACTTTTGGGTCAATTACTCACCAGAATCATCTTGAATGGTCACCTTCACGCGGCGTTTACTGTCCATGATGATGAGAATCGTTGATGAGAGATGGAAATGCGCGGGCTTATTTCTGATTGGTCGATTGCTCTATTTATCAACCGGAAGTGTGAACTGGTGAATCTGCCAGTCGTGTTTTCAATTCGGAATGATGGAATTCCACGAATCTCGTAAGCTGACGTAAATGGTAAAACAATTCCTACTGCTATAGGTGCAAAAAGCTAATGGGAGAAAATGCCGAAGAGAGGTCCATACAGGAAATCAACTTTCGAAGTAAGTACTTCTAAGTTTCTAACCCGCGGGAATCCATTGTGGCTTGCGACATACGATAATTTTTGGTTATATCGGCCCAAGGTAAAAACGGCCTCGATTTACCCAATTGAAATCGGCCCTATGTATACATGGAATATATATAAATGTTATAATAATCCCTTTATTTGGGTTTCATTAATATATCAACCTCTGAACATATATCTTTAAATTAAAAATCCCTTTCCGATTTCCTTGTCTCAGTCGCGAGTTCCTTACGGGGAGGTAACCTGTACTAATGTAATCTGTTATATACGTCTTGTAAGATAGTTATCATTTTTGTGTGTAATCTGAAACACTGACATTATTTAATTAATGTTGTTCAATTGATGTAAGTCGATTGAAAGTGATTGTCCAAGAAAATCAGTCATATTTATCACCATTTGCGTGAGTGATCAATACATTTGATTGGCTACCTGGAGTTGAGGCGGTGATGAGGTACTCAAGAGTTAATTATGAGCTACTCACAACAGTCTGGTAGGCGAACATCATTGTTTGTGTAAGGCAATAAAAACAAAACAACAACACCAGTACGTAATTAAATAAATCCTTTAATGTGTTTATTTAAATAAAATTCTACTTATAAATGTATAAATCCCATGTATTTCACATATATATAGATACATAGTAGTNACTTGGGCTGATTTCACTTGGGTAAAATAGGTCTGGCCGATATTACCTTGGGCCGATATAACCAAACACCCATACGAACATACAAGCACAGGAGTCTGACGTTTAATTAATATATGTATAATAGTCTATATATATATAAAAAAAATACCCCGTATAATATAATAAAAACACCATATAGTATACGGGTGTTTTTTTATATATAGACTTTTATACATATATTAATTAAACGTCAGACTCCTGTGATACAAGCACGTTTCACAGCTCAAATTAGCTGCAATAACGTACTTTCTGACAACGAGAGATTTTTTTATATATATTGCGTCGTGAGAGGAGGCCGGGTTTTAATATTAGAACTAAGCTCAAATCAC
>NW_018407738.1:0-563 GCF_002113885.1 Mizuhopecten yessoensis | reverse complement strand
CTTTTTTGCTCGGCTGATATTTCGACAAGCACTGTTACAGTCAGGGATTATGCTCCATTGGGCCCATGTATGTTTTCACACCTTCCTCTGATTTTGGGTAAAAATACTGACAAACGGAGACATCTAAATACGTCGGGTTACGGGAACCACTGATTTTTATTTTTTAATAGATCCAAAATAGTTAATATATTGTTTTTTTGTGTTTTTTTTACAGATTTCAACAGATGTTCCTGAAATTGATCATGGTACAACAAGCACATTGCCATTGGTTCATGTGGATGAACTTACAGAAGATAACCAAGATGAACCATATCATCAAGAAACTATGCCAAAAATACGAAAGAAAGATGAGGATAGCCATGTAAAACCCAACAAGTCATCAATGGTAAGTGTCCATGTAAATTATGTTCTTTTTGATTGCATCACTCTGGCAGCCATATTTATATCCTGTTTACCTTTTTATACAGTGGCATGTACGCCCGTCATCGACGAGACNCATGTACGCCCGTCATCGACGAGACATATTATGTCAATTTATGGTATGACGTTGTCCGTCCATCTGT
>NW_018407737.1:87209-106656 GCF_002113885.1 Mizuhopecten yessoensis | reverse complement strand
AAACATGTATAACTGATATTGACACAAGTAACATTTATAAAACATCTTTAAAACACTACAGGCAGTTGTTAACCGCTTGGACGTTTTTTAACTGTCAATCTTCTAACTATGTCCTCAAATAACAAAGCCTGGCGACGTCTTTTCCATTTTGATGTTTGGGTGTCGGAAGACTATATAAAGTATATTGTCATTTTGGCGGATGGTTTTTTCTTCCGCTCACCTTTGCTTATATTTTAGACATTTTAATTTGTTTGAAGAAATAATTGGATTTTTTCGAAATCATGTGTTACTCAGATCAAGAATTAGTAAAAGAAGTTTTTATCCATTTTTTTCAGAATATGAATAAAAAATTGCGTCCACTTCCTAAAAAGTGAGCCAATTTATCGCAAACCACATATGTTTTGGTGTTATTTTGTTGGAGAATTGATGAGACATTAAGCAAACAGAGCTTCACAGCATGGATATAGTTATAATCACTTTACAGATACATGTATTATTATATAGAAGGTATTGGGAGGAGGTCAAAAGACAGCACATGAACTTTTAAGATCATCAGCACAGTATTTAGGTTTTGCAGTAAAAGCAAAAAGTATTAAGTTAATAAAACCTGTTTAACTAATAGTAAGACGTTTATAAATCCTGTTTAACTATTAGTGTTAAGTTTATAAAACCTGTTTAACTAATAGTATTAAGTTTATAAAACCTGTTTAACTAATTGGGTTAAGTTTATAAAACCTGTTAACTAATGGTATTAAGTTTATAAAACCTGTTAACTATTAAGTTTATAAAACCTGTTCAACTAATAGTATTAAGTTTATAAAACCTGTTTAACTAATTGGGTTAAGTTTATAAAACCTGTTAACTATTAAGTTTATAAAACATGTTCAACTAATAGTAGTAAGCTTATAAAACCTGTTAAACTATAGTGTTAAGTTAATAAAACCTGTTTAACTGATAGTATTACGTTTATAAAACCTGTTTAACTAATAGTAATATGTTAATAAAACCTGTTTCACTATTAGTATTAAGTTAATTAAACCTGTTTAACTATTAGTATTACGTTTATAAATCCTGTTTAACTATTAGTATTAAGTTAATTAAACCTGTTTAACTAATAGTATTAAGTTAATAAAACCTGTTTAACTAATAGTAAGACGTTTATAAATCCTGTTTAACTATTAGTGTTTAGTTTATAAAACCTGTTTAACTAATAGTATTAAGTTTATAAAACCTGTTTAACTAATAGGGTTAAGTTTATAAAACCTGTTAACTAATGGTATTAAGTTTATAAAACCTGTTCAACTAATAGTAGTAAGCTTATAAAACCTGTTAAACTAATAGTGTTAAGTTAATAAAACCTGTTTAACTGATAGTATTACGTTTATAAAACCTGTTAAACTAATAGTGTTAAGTTAATAAAACCTGTTTAACTGATAGTATTACGTTTATAAAACCTGTTTAACTAATAGTATTAAGTTTATAAAACCTGTTTAACTAATAGTAATACGTTAATAAAACCTGTTTCACTATTAGTATTAAGTTAATTAAACCTGTTTAACTATTAGTATTACGTTTATAAAACCAGTTTAACTAACAGTATTAAGTTTATAAAACCTGTTTAAGTAATATTATTACGTTTATAAAACCTGTTTAACTAATAGTATTAAGTTAATAAAACCTATTTAACTAATAGTATCACGTTTATAAAACCTGTTTAACTAATAGAATTAAGTTTATAAAACCTGTTTAACTATTAGCGTTAAGTTTATAAAACCTGTTTAAATAATAGGGTGTCTTTTTTTAATATTTTAGAGAACATGTTAAACATTTTTTTTGCGCAAAAAAAGACAGAGTTATCAACACCTAAAATATGTTTTAAATCCTTATTAATTATCAGGGACAGATTATACTTTTGAAATCGGAATCGGTATCATACTGAAACACGCGTAGTTTAGTGTACTTAAGAAGTCAATTTAGACTTGTTTTATAGGATGTGATCATGTACAGGTTTACATCAATTATGACAATGCACCTTTCATAATATACACTGTTATCATACAGAAAACGTTCTGAGAGCCAAGATCATTAGACGACACTTAGGATAATAATATTTCTCCAGACCATTTGAAAATGTTTAAACAAAGTGTTAACCCTATCATAAGACCTAATACCTGTATACGCTAGACCTGAATGAAACCTTATCAAAAACATCCCGAAAAAACTCGTTAATTACCGAGCTTTAAACAAGTGTTATGGATTCCTGGTTAAATTTGATAGTTGTATTCAATACCATCCACATTTTACCAATGTAAAAACAATCAAAGAAATACAGCAATTCAATCATCGCAAATGACTTATACGGACCTCTGAGGGATTGTTGGTGGTTCGCAGGAAGCCCACCGCACAGCAAATGGCTTGTCATAGACAGAAAGAGCAGCCTTCTAATTGGTCGTTTGTATGCCGGCAACAGTAATTGGAGTTGAACATTGCATAATGACTAGGTTTCGTTCATCAAACTACCAGATGAGAAATACCAAATGGTTTCCTTCTCGAGCTTGATGACTTATAATTCAGGTCTAGATGCGGTGGAGTTTGTCACGAGCTTTAATCACCAGAGTCGAATGTTCTATCAATTAATCCCCACGATTGATGCCTTGTCCATCTTCTCCCTTACCCAATAATCAAGCAGAAACACGCGCTTTGACAATGGGATTAATTTGAAAGCAATAACGCTAAAATGTAAATTCTAGAGAATTGTAGCGAGTTAGGAATCGATCCCCGGGCCATCTTAAGACAAAGCAGTTTCTAGTTATAATAGTGTGGAGAACACGACTTCTAATGGCAGTGAAGCGATTTTTAAAATTGGCAATGAATCTTGGCAACGAAAGAGTTCACCCAACCTTCCATCATGTCGGGGGAAACGTTTGGTCGTCAATACAGAGGAGTTTCGAGCTAAATCTGTTATATATATGATGTAACAGGTGGGGATTATAGTCGTTTTTGTAGCAACAAAATAATTTGAACTGTCACCAGCTCTACGAGAGGGCAATGCATCACGTGACTGGCGGGTATTGGTCGTGTGCGGCGTGCATCTGGCTAGCATCACCAGACGGCAGAGATGTACTTTACCGCGCGCAGCACAAAATGGCTGTGGTGTACGTCTATCATCAGTTGGAACGTAACAGGAGGTGCACAATAGCATGCACGTAGACTGTAATAAGTAGACTGGTCTGAACAATAACCCGTATCATTATAGAGTTTGTCATATGTAGGTGTGTCGGATGTTGACATTCTCCCCGATGGTTTATAATCTGATGTCAGAACCGAGGCTTTGACACCAAAATCTGCATCCGTGGGTAAAATATCTACATCTAACATACCTCATTAATGATTCACTCTTTTGCTCTCACTTCTGGAAAACGTGTTTTGTTAAAATGCAATAAAACAAAATATTTACATTTGCATGGCATTGTCTCACTAGATAACCTACTTGAAAGCTATTGTCGTTGATGGGACTTGAAATGGCATGCACCACGAGACACAATTCTTAGCCAATCAGCACACGATATTACGCTGTTCAAGTAATTGTACAAAGGGCCGGTTTCCAAAACGGCCCCTTCTCTGATTCAAATTTCCTGTTGGTGGTGCATTGCCCATGCCATTGTGGTCACAAATCTATAAAGAATAAAGATTTAGGTCACTTGGTTTGTTTTTTATGGCTCCTCAAAGTTGTACCTTTCAGAAGCTGTCTAAGTGTTGATAAAATGTGCATGTTATGTAAAATATTAATGAAAATCTAATCAAATGATGGTCACCGTAAAGAATACATTCATGGCATGATTGTGACAAAAAATCATGTTTCCATCGCGCCATTTGGCTGTTTTATGGAAGAAACAATCTCAAAAATGCCATTTTCGATGATAACATTTTAGACACAAAAACTGTGTTTTTTTAGAAAAGACACCCTTTTATGGGCGTTGGATGCAAACCAATTTTTATCCTATTAAACAGTACGTAATATGCTATTGATGAGAGGAAAAATCATCAAAATGTAAGTGGTGGAACATTTTCAAATGTTGGGTTGAATTAGCCTATGGTTGAATTGCCGATTTTCGACTTTCTTTAGATAATTAACAAAAAAACGAGAGTATTTGCTCGGTATGTTGAGAATATGTACACAGATATGAAAAAAAGTGAGAGAAACACTTTTTCATAAAAAAAATCCAAGATGGCTACTTCACAAGTCCCCGTGGTTGAAGACATTGGCTGACAAATAGACAGAACAACAAACAAAACGTGTTCCTTATGATTTTGGTTGGTTTTCGCATTTACGGGAGTGTTCATAGCTACGGGCGATTGTATAATACCTATATTTATAAGTTTGGTTAGTCACATGGTAACGGGGATCTTTCATATCGAGCCCCAAACATACTTTCGACATATGCACTCCGTTGCCGCATGGAAAACTATTTCAAGTTTTGTCGGAATTTCTTTACCTGTGGTTGTAATGGTCGAGGGTTTTCCAGCGTCCTGTAATACCCAAGGTAGTACAAGATACTGGAGATGTGCGCACACATTCCCATCGTTCTCTCTCCAACTGGGCACTGGCAGTAGTAGTCCTTTATTGGGGCCTCAACATCGGGTGAAACGGTGAACCGTATCCAAACGTTATATTTCGTTTGGCTTTTGTGTCGAGAATGTATTTGACATCGGAGAAGGTCTGGGGAGTGCTGGTAAAGCCACACCTCATAGTCTCCGTCATCACTTAAATGTTCGGCGATGTAACCAGGAGCCAGAGATATCTGATACGTTCCACACGTAATGGTTCTCAAGTAATCAAGATCGAGACGGGGAAACAGTACGGAAGATGCATCCATCTTGACAAACTCGGACCTTGCCCGTCTAGATAGATCCGGATCTGTCTTGACTCTCTGAGCTAAACCATTCGGTGTTGTCAAACGGTCCTTCATACGTTCAGCCATTAGCCTATCTTTGGCATCTCTCTCTGGAGATCTCTGGTAGATCGGTCCTCTAATACCATTCAGACAGGCTGTGACGGTTCGAAGCAAAGCCTCGATGACATTGATAAAGCTGTTAGACACCAATTGCGTTCGGAAGAACGTCCAGTGTTTCAGACGACCATGATAGGATTCCACAATCCACCTCGATTTGGTGATAGTTCTGTCAAGATTTGCTTGGACGTCAGAATGTTGACTTTGACCGGGTTTCAGGTATGACGGCATGCTAGCATTGAGGCCAGAGGCTTCGAGAACTGGTAGGACATCTCTAAAACCTCGGTCAACGACAACGTTGTCGTCTGGTTGTAGCCAAGTAACTAGCTTGTCCATGACTTTTTTTGTAATTGTAGCATCATTTTCGCTGCCAGTGAATGGTCCTACTGTGTCCAGAATGTAGCCATCTGGTAAGGCGATGCTCATGAATTTGAGATAGTTTCTCTTCTTCTGGCCACAGTAGGACATTCTCTGGAGCTTGTGGTCGGAGCTTTTCTGGATATAAATATAGGTGCCATCTAATATGGCAGTGGCTTTATCTCCAAAAAATGCTTCTGAAAAGACAGTATTGTGCCCGAGCAACTGTTCTCTTGTCAAGTGATCCGGACCTAGAAATTGTGGGACTATCGATGTGTCTAATGCCTGTACTATGGAGTGGAAAGTTTTGGACACACTTGACTTGGAAATTCCAAAAAGAGAAGAACACTGACTCCAGGAAATGTCGGTTTTCAGTTTTACCCAGAACAGTAATAGAGCATCGTGTGTAGTCTTGGTATATATACCAGATGAAAGATATGGGGAACAGTGCGAGTGGATTTCGAGGAACTGATCTTTGGACCAACCTGTCCAGGCCATGCATGCCGAGTCATCAAGAGAAGAAAAGCTTATTGTAAACGCAGACTGGTTCTGTGAAAGGACGTGCGACACCTCTAGGAGGTCATTAATGATTTCGGACGATTTTGATGGTAACTGAGATTCCAAGGAACCTCTACCATCAAGGACAACCTCTGTAGACGGATCTAAGTCGTTACCAATAAGGTGAATGGAGCAGACGCGGGATGAGGTGGGACACCACAGTTTGTGTGAATAGATCAGGTGATGTCTTGCACGTTTTGGTAAGACTGATGATTTTGTTCCATTTCTTGCAAAGGTAACAAGACAGAGACAGCATTTTTTGTGTGAAGATGATCCATTCAAAAGATCATGAAGGGTCAGCAACGGCAGGATATGGGACGGGGAGTCGTCTTCTTCCTCTATTTCCTGGTTCTGCTCGGGTTCAGGTTCAGGCTGATTTTTGTTCCGAAGATACTTCATGTAGCACTTCTGGCAAATAAGTGCTTGTTCCTTTGCTGACATCAATCCTTGTTGCACCAGCGTATCTAGGAGCCATTTATATTGTGGACTATTTACATTGCGTGCACTTCTGTTCTTATTGCCACTACGTTTCTTGAAGTATACTTGACACCCTTCTCCAACACATTTACCCTCCATCTTGAAACAATAACGATTGGTTTATGAAGCGTCGATAAAGTAACAAAATAGCAAGCCACCGATGATTGCTGTAAACAGCTAATACTTAGTAGTTTGGTACAATTATGCGAAAATGTGTGATAAATAACGAACAACTAATTACACAAAATAACAAGACAATATAATAAATCACATTCAATACCTCCAAGAAGCGCAGAATTGATTGATTACTTAGAACAAAATAAAGTATTTCATATGGATAATCTATCTATTCGATGTGGCGTGGTCGGCAGGCACAAAGAAAGTGAGACAAGTCAGGGTCCCAACCCTGACAGAGCCACAACGCTTTGGAGATGGGACAATAAAACAAGGAAAGTGAGACAAGAATAGCTAGCGTCGAGTCAATGATTCCGTAAACGTATAGACAAAGACAAGAAGATACGGATAAATGTACAAGGCCACACGATCAGAAAATTCAGAAGAGGACAACTTGAGATAGAACAGTATTCATGTATCAGGGTGTCCTCAGTGTAAATCTTTATATCGATACTGTTTATTTAGTCGTTACACATCATAAAACTGTCATGAAAATATCCGCTCTGATATTCAATATAAAAGTTTGTATATAATAAGCTATATAATAGGGTTTCAGACAAGGTTGTTACTCATTTCCCCTTTTCTTTCAATTTACAACCACATTCAGGCGGCGATATGAGAACGTTCCACCACATGGAATTAGCTGATTTTTGGTACACATATGAAACAAGTAAAGCTCTATCCGATTTTCTGATGGAAATTTGCATCCAAAACTATATAACGGGAGAAAATTGCAATTTTATGGCATTTTTCTTCATAATTGTGTCTCTGCAAGTGCATTTTCATCCGAGAATATTTTTTTTTATGTTTTATGAATAAACACGATGTTTTGGAAATATTTATCAAAAGAAATTTATACTATGTTGCGAATTACAATTTCGAGATAACCTTCTTTTATTTACGAACTTATGTCTTTGATGCTGAAATTGACAACTTTATAAAAATACATTTTCACTGAAATTATGAAATCTGGGTGTCGGAAAGGTGTAAAATTATTCTTCGGAAAAGAAAAAAACAGTAGTTGAGCTAGATAAGAAATTATACGGGGGCAGGCTCCTATGGAGAATTAACATTACTGGAAACAGGCCCTTTGGTCAGACTGACGAAAAGGTGGGAATTCAAAATGTTTCATATAAGTTGTAGCAAGCTAGCATGATGATTTTTGGTTGCAAAGCTGTTTCATTCAAATAAATACCATACGAAAACAGTTCAATGCTTAAATTAATGCAACGAACGATCGAGTCTTTATGTGTCATACATACCTTTTATGGTGGACAC
Source organism: Mizuhopecten yessoensis (assembly GCF_002113885.1). Taxonomy (NCBI): domain Eukaryota; kingdom Metazoa; phylum Mollusca; class Bivalvia; order Pectinida; family Pectinidae; genus Mizuhopecten; species Mizuhopecten yessoensis. The sequence continues at coordinate 98,800 of NW_018407737.1, read as the reverse complement.
CTGAATGTGTCATACATACCTTTATGGTGGACACCTGAATGTGTGTCATACATACCTTTATGGTGGACACCTGAATGTGTGTCATACATACCTTTATGGTGGACACCTGAATGTGTGTCATACATACCTTTATGGTGGACACCTGATTGTGTGTCATATATACCTTTATGGTGGACACCTGAATGTGTGTCATATATACCTTTATGGTGGACACCTGAATGTGTCATACATACCTTTATGGTGGACACCTGAATGTGGGTCATACATACCTTTATGGTGGACACCTCATACCTTTACGGTGGACACCTGAATGTGTGTCATACATATCTTTATGGTGGACACCTGAATGTGTCATATATACCTTTATTGTGGACACCTGAATGTGTGTCATATATTCCTTTATGGTGGACACCTGAATGTGTGACATACATACCTTTATGGTGGACACCTGTATTTGTCATACGTACATTTGTGGTGGACACCTGAATGTGTCATATATACCTTTATTGTGGACACCTGAATGTGTGTCATATATTCCTTTATGGTGGACACCTGAATGTGTGTTATATATCCTTTTATGGTGGACCCCTGAATGTGTCATACATACCTTTATGGTAGACACATGAATGTGCCATACGTACCTTTATGGTGGACACCTGATTGTGTGTTATATATACCTTTATGGTGGACACCTGAATTCGTCATACGTACCTTTATGGTGGACACTTGGAAGTATCATACATACCTTTGTGGTAGACACCTGAATGTGTCATACATACCTTTATGGTGGAAACCTGAATGTGGCATACATACCTTTATGGTAGACACATGAATGTGTCATACGTACCTTTATGGTGGACACCTGATTGTGTGTCATACATACCTTTATGGTGGACACCTGAATGTGTCATACATACCTTTATGGTGGACACCTGAATGTGTCATACGTACCTTTATGGTGGACACCTGAATGTGTCATACGTACCTTTATGGTGGACACCTGAATGTGTCATACATACCTTTATGGTGGACACCTGAATGTGTCATACATACCTTTATGGTGGACACCTGAATGTGTCATACATACCTTTATGGTGGACACCTGAATGTGTCATACATACCTTTATGGTGGACACCTGAATGTGTCATACATACCTTTATGGTGGACACCTGAATGTGTCATACATACCTTTATGGTGGACACCTGAATGTGTCATACATACCTTTATGGTGGACACCTGAATGTGTCATACATACCTTTATGGTGGACACCTGAATGTGTCATACATACCTTTATGGTGGACACCTGAATGTGTCATACATACCTTTATGGTGGACACCTGAATGTGTCATACATACCTTTATGGTGGACACCTGAATGTGTCATACATACCTTTATGGTGGACACCTGAATGTGTCATACATACCTTTATGGTGGACACCTGAATGTGTCATACATACCTTTATGGTGGACACCTGAATGTGTCATACATACCTTTATGGTGGACACATGAATGTGTCATACGTACCTTTATGGTGGACACTTGGAAGTATCATACATACCTTTGTGGTGGACACCTGAATGTGTCATACATACCTTTATGGTGGACACCTGAATGTGGCATACATACCTTTATGGTGGACACATGAATGTGTCATACGTACCTTTATGGTGGACACCTGATTGTGTGTCATACATACCTTTATGGTTGACACCTGAGTGTGTGTCATACATACCTTTATGGTGGACACCTGAAGGTGTCATACGTACCTTTATGGTGGACACCTGATTGTGTCATACATACCTTTATGGTGGACACCTGAATTTGTCATACGTACATTTGTGGTGGACACCTGAATGTGTCATACATACCTTTATGGTGGACACCTGAAGGTGTCATACGTCCCTTTATGGTGGACACCTGATTGTGTGTCATATATACCTTTATGGCGGACACCTGAATGAGTCATACATACCTTTATGGTGGACACCTGAAGGTGGCATACATACCTTTATGGTGGACACATGCATGTGTCATACGTACCTTTATGGTTGACACCTGATTGGGTGTCATATATACCTTTATGGCGGACACCTGAATGAGTCATACATACCTTTATGGTGGACACCTGAAGGTGTCATGCGTACCTTTATGGTGGACACCTGATTGTGTCTTACATACCTTTATGGTGGACACCTGAATTTGTCATACGTACATTTGTGGTGGACACCTGAATGTGTCATACATACCTTTATGGTGGACACCTTAATGTGGCATACATACCTTTATGGTGGACACATGCATGTGTCATACGTACCTTTATGGTGGACACCTGATTGTGTGTCATATATACCTTTATGGCGGACACCTGAATGTGTCATACATACCTTTATGGTGGACACCTGAATGTGGCATACATACCTTTATGGTGGACACATGCATGTGTCATACGTACCTTTATGGTGGACACCTGAATGTGTCATACATACCTTAATGGTGGACACCCAAATGTGTCACACAAACCTTTATGGTGGACACCTGAGTGAGTGTCATACAAACCTTTGTGGTGGACACCTGAATGTGTCATACGGACCTTTATGGTGGACACCTGATTGTGTCATACATATCTTTATGGTGGACACCTGAATGTGTCCTACGTACCTTTATGGTGGACACCTGAGTGTGTGTCATACATACCTTTGTGGTGGACACCTGAATGTGACATACATACCTTTATGGTGGACACCTGAGTGTGTGTCATACATACCTTTGTGGTGGACACCTGAGTGTGTGTCATACGTACCTTTATGGTGGACACCTGAATGTGTCATACATCCCTTTATGGTGGACACCTGAATGTGTCATACGTACCTTTATGGTGGACGCCTGAGTGTGTGTCATACATACCTTTGTGGTGGACACCTGAGTGTGTGTCATACGTACCTTCATGGTGGACACCTGAATGTGTCATACATACCTTTATGGTGGACACCTGAGTGTGAGTCATACGTACCATTGTGGTGGACACCTGAATGTGTCATACATACCTTTATGGTGGACACCTGAATGTGTCATACATACCTTTATGGTGGACACCTGAATGTGTCATACATACCTTTATGGTGGACACCTGAATGTGTCATACGTACCTTTATGGTGGACACCTGAATGTGTCATACATACCTTTGTGGTGGACACCTGAATGTGTCATACATACCTTTATTGTTTGACACCTGAATGTGTCATACGTACCATTTTGGTGGACACCTGAATGTGTGTCATACATACCTTTGTGGTGTACACCTGAATGTGTCATACGTACCTTTGTGGTTTCGCCGTTGTCCCGTGACACCCCTTTACGGTATGTTTTGAACTCATGTATTCCCCTATTTTCCAAGAAAGCTGAGAAATCTCCCATTTAGCTTTGAAAATAATAGAGCAATATAATTTTGTTAATGCTACGTAAAAGTAGTGAAAGAAAATAACTTACGACTAAACACGAACACATATTAATCAAAATTGAACATAAGGAAAACATTATTTTTTTGATAGTTGAGAGAGTCCTCGTAAAATATAATCAACATCAAAATAAAAATATTTGCAACTTCAACATTGGAGATTCATTAGACTCTACTAGTCAATGGAATGTGCATATATTATATATCTGAGAAAAAAATACGTGGAAGCATTTCAAATATATTTTATACGAAGAACCAACGTAGTTGGGATCTGTTCCCGGTCTAATATGAATTTTTACTCTTTCCTTATCGGTTAATTCGGAGACGAGGTATTTGAGTTCGGTATTGGTGTTCGAAAAATTGACATCAATTATCTGAACGAGGAACGCTTGTATGTAAAAACCAGCCGACTGGGCGTCGTATTAAAGACTTAATGTCAAACCCCCATAACCCCAAATATAAATATTTACATGTCTCCCTTCTTCAGCTTAGTAAACACCGACTTCGTATAAATGAACGTATACGCAATTAAAAAGGGCTCGGTGGATTGATAACTTTTTCAAATATGGCGCCAATTGCGATTCAGCGAGATAACTGTTCGATGACAGCCATTGTTTGGTTCCTTCAACATTTATGGCAAACTTCTTATTCCATGGGTTCACATTCAAAATATTTGACGGTAAAGTCTACAATGGCGGCATTTTTGCGACGTTCGACCGCGTCACTACCAGAGCAGTGTGTCAATGCGTGTACATAACGACCGCTATCAATGAATAAATTCGAAGTGACCCTTCTATAACTTATATACAAATTTAAAAGCGATGAAAAGAAGAAATATAGTGTTGTTCAATGCTGATTTTAATTTTCTAAATTTACATAATTATATTTTATCGATGTAGATTCACAGGAACTATATTACATGTATCATAGCAACCACAGCGACTGTAGTTACCATCGTAGAAACCCGCTTCGAATGTTTATTTTCTTTGAATAGCATTTGAACATTATTTGTGATGTAAATATAAGGTTTGACCTTCATTATGACGGCGTATACGGTAGTATGAACGCAGTTGGCAACGAACATTATTATTTATGTAGCGCTTACGCGCACCATAGAATACATGTACAGTGTGTTCGTTGCCAACTGCGTTCATACTACCGTAAACCCCGTCAAAATACCGGTCAATCCTTAATTAAATGAAATTCCAATAAACAACCTGATAAAATCTGGTTTTACAAAACAAGCAAAAAACGAATTTCATCAATATTCCTATCGATGTTGTCATTTTCAACAGACACTATTTAAGTGACACTGGAGCTGGCAATATAGATATTGTGCAATTTCTTAAAAATAAACAATTCATAGTATTTTCACATATACTTTTCCATTATCAACAACAGAACATATATCTTATTTACAAAATATACATTTTAGAGAAAAACCCTTTGATTAAGCGCCTTGACACTTCTGACCATAGGAGTCTGAAATGTTATATATATATAAATGTTTGACTGATACTGAGGATTTGTCAGGTTTTGTATCAAGAACGAAGAAAAAAATATAATCTGTCGGTTTAGATAGAGTTGTACATTTATATAAGTATGAGTCTGTGAGTGTGTGTGTGCTATGGTACGTCCGTGTATGTTCGTTTTAGTAAAATGATGTAAATTTTATTTATTTTACAAAAATTATGAAACAAGTTATCTCAACTGGTTAATCACTCTTGTTGGCCCGGATGTAAGCGCGCGAGTTGTCTTAATTTTGGAGGAAACCGAAGCACTCGGAGAAACCCTACGTGGTCGGGCAGGTGACCCACTACCTTTGCCCGTCCAATCGGGAAATCGAACCCCGGTCCCATTGGTGAAAGACAAGTGCGCTATCCACTGCGCCACCCGTTTGTGTGAGTGGTAGATAACAACTGTTGGTGGGTTACAACAGTTGGTAGATTATAACAGTTGGTAGATTATAACAGTTGGTGGGTTATAACAGATGGTGGGTTATAACGGTTGGTAGATGACAACAGTTGGTGGGTTATAACAGTTGGTGGGTTTTTAAAGTTGGTGGGTTATAACAGTTGGTGGGTTTAAACAGTTGGTAGATTACAACTGTTGGTGGGTTACAACAGTTGGTGGGTTATAACAGTTTGTATATTATAACAGTTTGTAGAGTATAACAGTTGGTAGATTATAACAGTTGGTAGGTTATAACAGTTGGTAGATTATAACAGTTGGGAGATTATAACAGTTGGTAGATTATAGCAGTTGGTAGATTATAACAGTTGGTAGCTTATAACAGTTGATAGATTATAACAGTTGGTAGATTACAACTGTTGGTGGGTTATAACAGATGGTGAATTATAACGGTTGGAAGATGACAACAGTTGGTGGGTTATAACAGTTGGTGGGTTTTAACAGTTGGTTGGTTATAACAGTTGGTGGGTTACAACTGTTGGTGGGTTATAACAATTGGTGGGTTATAACAGTTGGTGGGTTATAACAGTTGGTGGGTTATAACAGTTTGTATATTATAACAGTTTGTAGAGTATAACAGTTGGTAGATTACAACTGTTGGTGGGTTACAACTGTTGGTGGGTTATAAAAGTTGGTGGGTTATAACAGTTTGTTTATTTTATAACAGTTGGTGGGTTATAACAGTTTAGATTATAACAGTTGATAGATTATAACAATTGGTAGATTATAACAGTTGGGAGATTATAACAGTTGGTAGATTATAACAGTTGATAGATTATAACAATTGGTAGATTATAACAGTTGGTAGATTATAATTGTTGGTAGATTACAACTGTTGGTGGGTTACAACAGTTTGTGGGTTATAACAGTTGGTAGATTACAACAGTTGGTGGGTTAAAACGATTGGTAGATTATAACAGTTGGTGGATTATAACAGTTGGTAGATTATAACAGTTGGTAGATTACAACTGTTGGTGGGTTACAACAGTTGGTGGATTATAACAGTTGGTGGGTTTTAACAGTTGGTGGGTTTTTAAAGTTAGTGGGTTATAACAGTTGGTGGGTTATAACAGTTGGTGGGTTATAACAGTTGGTGGTTTACAACAGTTGGTAGATTACAACTGTTGGTGGTTTACAACAGTTGGTAGATTACAACTGTTGGTGGGTTACAACAGTTGGTGGTTTACAACTTTTGGTGGGTTACAACAGTTGGTGGGTTTTTACAGTTAGTGGGTTATAACAGTTGGTTGGTTATAACATTTGATAGATTACAACTGTTGGAGGGTTATAACAGTTGATAGATTATAACAGTTGGTGGGTTATAACAGTTGGTGAGTTATAACAGTTGGTAGATTACAACAGTTGGCAGGTTACAACTGTTGGTGGGTTACAACAGTTGGTGGGTTATAACAGTTGGTGGGTTTTAATAGTTGGTGGGTTTTTGAAGTTGGTGGGTTTTTAAAGTTGGTGTGTTATAACAGTTGGTGGGTTACAACATTCGGTGGGTTATAACAATTGGTAGATTAAAACAGTTGGTGTGTTATAACAGTTGGTGGGTTATAACAGTTGGTGGTTTACAACTGTTGGTGGGTTACAACAGTTGGTGGTTTATAACAGTTGGTAGATTATAACAGTTGGTGGGTTTTAACAGTTGGTGGGTTATAACAGTTGGTGGTTTACAACTTTTGGTGGGTTACAACAGTTGGTGAGTTATAACAGTTGGTAGATTATAACAGTTGGTGGGTTTTTACAGTTAGTGGGTTATAACAGTTGGTGGGTTACAACAGTTGGTGGGTTATAACAGTTGGTGGGTTACAACAGTAGGTGGGTTACAACAGTTTGTGGGTTATAACAGTACGTGAGTTATAACAGTTGGTTGGTTATAACAGTTGGCGGGTTACAACAGTTGGTTGTTTACAACTTTTGGAGGGTTACAACTGATAGTGGGTTACAACAGTTGGTGGGTTTTTACAGTTAGTGGGTTATAATAGTTGGTTGGTTATAACAGTTGGTTGGTTATAACAGTTGATAGATTACAACTGTTGGAGGGTTATAACAGTTGGTAGATTATAACAGTTGGTGGGTTATAACAGTACGTGAGTTATAACAGTTTGTAGAGATTACAACTGTTGGTGGGTTACAACAGTTGGTGGGTTACAACAGTTGGTGGGTTATAACAGTTTGTATATTATAACAGTTTGTAGAGAATTACAGTTGGTAAATTATAACAGTTGGTAGATTATAACAGTTGGTGTGTTATAACAGTTGGTGGGTTATAACAGTTGGTAGATTAAAACAGTTGGTGTGTTATAACAGTTGGTGGGTTATAACAGTTGGTGGTTTACAACTGTTGGTGGGTTACAACAGTTGGTGGTTTATAACAGTTGGTAGATTATAACAGTTGGTGGGTTTTAACAGTTGGTGGGTTTTTAAAGTTGGTGGTTTACAACAGTTGATGGGTTATAACAGTTGGTGGGTTATAACAGTTGGTGGGTTATAACAGTTGGTGGTTTACAACTTTTGGTGGGTTACAACAGTTGGTGAGTTACAACAGTTGGTGGGTTATAACAGTTTGTATATGATAACAGTTTGTAGAGTATAACAGTTTGTATATTATAACAGTTTGTAGAGTATTACAGTTGGTAAATTATAACAGTTGGTAGATTATAACAGTTGGTAGATTATAACAGTTGGTAGATTATAACAGTTGGTAGATTATAACAGTTGGTAGATTATAACAGTTGGTAGATTATAACAGTTGGTAGATTATAACAGTTGGTAGATTATAACAGTTGGTAGATTATAACAGTTGGTAGATTATAACAGTTGGTAGATTATAACAGTTGGTAGATTATAACAGTTGGTAGATTATAACAGTTGGTAGATTATAACAGTTGGTAGATAATAACAGTTTACAACAGTTGGTGGATTATAACAGTTGGTGGGTCATAACAGTTGGTGGGTTATAACAGTCGGTGGGTTATAACAGTTGGTGGTTTACAACTTTTGGTGGGTTACAACAGTTGGTGAGTTACAACAGTTGGTGGGTTATAACAGTTTGTATATGATAACAGTTTGTAGAGTATAACAGTTTGTATATTATAACAGTTTGTAGAGTATAACAGTTGGTAGATTACAACTGTTGGTGGGTTACAACAGTTGGTAGATTATAACAGTTGGTAGATTACAACTTTTGGTGGGTTACAACAGTTGGTGAGTTACACCAGTTGGTGGGTTATAACAGTTGGTGGGTTACAACTTTTGGTGGGTTACAACAGTTGGTGAGTTACAACAGTTGGTGGGGTATAACAGTTGGTGGGTTATAACAGTTGGTAGATTACAAATGTTGGTAGGTTACAACAGTTGGTGGATTATAACAGTTGATGGTTTATAACAGTTGGTGGGTTATAACAGTCGGTGGGTTATAACAGTTGGTGGGTTACAACTTTTGGTGGGTTACAACAGTTGGTGAGTTACACCAGTTGGTGGGTTATAACAGTTGGTGGGTTATAACAGTTGGTAGATTACAACTGTTGGTGGGTTATAACAGTTGGTGGGTTACAACAGTAGGTGGGTTACAACAGTTGGTGGGTTATAACAGTTGGTAGATTATAACAGTTGGTGGGTTTTTACAGTTAGTGGGTTATAACAGTTGGTGGGTTACAAAAGTTGGTGGGTTATAACAGTTGGTGGGTTATAACAGTTGGTGGTTTATAACAGTTGGTGAGTTATAACAGTTTGTAGAGTATTACAGTTGGTAGATTATACTTTTGGTGGGTTACAACAGTAGGTGGATTACAACAGTTGGTGGGGTATAACAGTTGGTGGGTAACAACAGTTGGTGGGTTTTTACAGTTAGTAGGTTATAACAGTTGGAAGATTAAAACTGTTGGGGGGTTACAACAGTTGGTTGTTTGCAACTTTTGGTGGGTTACAACAGTTAGTGGGTTATAACAGCTGGTGGGTTACAAAAGTTGGTGGGGTATAACAGTTGGTGGGTCATAACAGTTGGTGGGTTTTTACAGTTAGTGGGTTATAACAGTTGGTTGGTTATAACAGTTGATAGATTGCAACTGTTGGAGGGTTATAACAGTTGGTAGATTATAACAGTTGGTGGGTTATAACAGTTGGTGAGTTATAACAGTTTGTAGAGATTACAACTGTTGGTGGGTTACAACAGTTGGTGGGTTATAACAGTTTGTATATTATAACAGTTTGTAGAGTATTACAGTTGGCAGATTATAACAGTTGGTAGATTAAAACTGTTGGAGGGTTACAACTGATGGTGGGTTACAACAGTTGGTGGTTTATAACAGTTGGTGAGTTATAAAAGTTTGTAGAGATTACAACTGTTGGTGGGTTACAACCGTTGGTGGATTATAACAGTTGGTGGGTCATAACAGTTGGTGGTTTATAACAGTTGGTGGGGTATAACAGTTGGTAGATTATAATAGTTGGTGGGTTATAACAGTCGGTGGGTTATAACAGTTGGTGGGTTACAACTGTTGGTTGGTTATAACGATTGGTAGATTGTTACAGTTGGTAGATTATAACAGTTGGTAGATTATAACAGTTGATAGATTATAACAGTTGGTAGATTACAACTGTTGGAGGGTTACAACTGATGGTGGGTTACAACAGTTGGTGGGTTATAACGATTTGTAGATAACAACAGTTGGTGGGTTATAAAAGTTGGTAGATTACAACTATTGGTGGGTTTCAAAAGTTTTTGGCTTACAATATTAGGTGGGTTAGGTTAGTAGGTTGGTAAGGATAGTAGTTCGGTTACAATAGTAGGTGGGTTAGGATAGCAGGTGGGTTACAATAATAGGACGGTTAGGATAGTAGGTTGGTAAGGATAGTAGGTGGGTGAGGATAGTAGGTGGGTTAGGATAGTAGGTGGGTTGGGATAATAGGTGGGTTAGGATAGTAGGTGGGTTACAATAGCAGGTCGGACAGGATAGTAAGTGGGTAAGGATAGTAGGTGGGTTAGGATAGTAGGTGGGTTAGGATAGTAGGTGGGTTACCCTCACAACACATAGGATTTCTACGTGTATTAACCTCTATTTCACTGAGGAATCTGATCATTGAAAATCGTACTACATGTACAAATGAAATTGCTATTGTCATAAGTATAAATGAACAGAATGACAATTGTTGTGTAGCAGTGTTTTTTTAATAATAACTTATATATGTTCTTGCTATTACAATTCAAAATTTAAAAAAAAAGTTGTCCAGATCCCCGAAATAATTTCAATGTTTTTCCACATAATATAGGAAATTGAGAATGATGGGAATATCATAGTCACCTTTTTCTCACACACCTATACCTGTTAAAACTGGCACATCAATTTTATTACAAGGATCAAAAGAGCATGAGTTCTATTGACTAGGTCCGAACGCTATATAAATGTGCTTTCCATCTTTGCTGACAATGGCCGATAAAATCAAATGGTGCTTGTGTGCTACCGGATAGCTTCTGTATGTCTTGTCAGTGTTTCTCCAGTCTTTAGCCTTAAGACACATCACTGATCATCATCGCTAATTGCTCGTTCAGTTTTCCCAACCATTTCAGGTAATCGTTCGAAAACGACACGAGGCAAATCACATTTCGTCGTTTTCCCATGAGATTTTCATTAATAGAATAAGCGTGTAGAGCCGTAGCCATTTAGGAAATGCTGAGAGGTCACGCGAGTTATAATGTTGTGCAGTAGCCATTCTGGTTAAGTTGTACTCGTCATATTAATTAACAAAACACATCATTTTTATCGCTTTAATGAACATGAATAATTTAGCTGTATGGTGATTTTATAAACTGTGAGAAAAGATTCCAATCATTGTGTTTTAATTTCAAAAGTACTTTTATAGCGGATCACTTTTAATTAAAACACAGATTTACGGATTTTAAATGACATAATATGAGACTGTTTTTGAAAGCATGATCTTTCTATCTTTGTGTTGTTTTGATGATAGAGCACGCAACGGATTGTTTGTGGTAAAATGCGGACAAAATTAACCGACATAGCTTTAGTTGTAAATAATTTGAATTTAATCTTCAATTTCAAAACTAAAAGTTTGCTTGTAGACCATTTCTTGACGGTTCCAGATTATGATCAGACTGAAAAGGGGGGGGGGGGGGGGGGGGTTTTATTTTTTTTTT